>NW_026944084.1:98816-184938 GCF_033296635.1 Dichotomopilus funicola | reverse complement strand
AAAGGCCTTTGATCAAAAAGACGTCAAATTGGCCCAGTTGCAACAGGAAAACGAGACTCTAAAGGCCCAGTTGGAAGCAGCCCGGCCATCGAAACGGAAGAGGGTCCAAACGGACCCAAATACCCTGTTTGTTTCAATTGAACAGATCCACAGGACCCAGATTGAAGCCGGTCGCATCGAGGATACAATGGCTGAAGAGAGCGGGTCCGAAAGTGGTGGTTCAGAGGCTTCTTGTATTGTAGTGGGTTGAGGTGGTTGCAATATATGGTGTTGAAGAAGATGGGTCGGTTCTTCGGTGTGGGTCTGCCAAGTGGCCCAAATGGGGGGTGGCCCAAATCCAGGGGGGCCGACTTAGAGTCTATAAGTAGGTAGTCAAGGTAGCAATCTTCGGCTTTGATACCCCAGCTGTTAAAAAAACAAGGTCCTAATTTCAATCTGCTGGGTATCACCATCATTGCCCAGGCGATTCCCATGTTCGGTGTGCTTGTCGTCAACGTCAAGAAGGAGTCGAATGTCGTTCCCAAACATCCCGTGTACAAGACATCGTGCCAAACATTGTGTTCCTTTGTTCTAGTGCCGTCTCATATGCAGATGCCCTTCCTTCGCCAGTGTAACAGAACCTAGCAACAAATCTCCCCGAAACCCAACAAACCGAAATCAAGTACTCTTGAAGTTGGAATGGACACACCAAGTAATGTGGGAACTGTCCTGATGACATATTTTTCCATCTAAGTACTCTGCCGTTTTCCTCCAGCATGTCTTCTGCTCCAACTCGATCCTCACTTCCACTCTTCTCGACACTCATCCAGGCACGCCCAAACTGACCAGACTCTCACTCTTCTCCTGCCCCCTTTCAAACGCCGGCTTCCTCTCTTGCACCCAGAGTTAGATGCGCCTTTAGCGCCTCCATCGCGACTTGGTGCCTCCAACGATAGTAGATTCCACTTGCTATGGTCCCGAAGAGAAAGAACAGTAGCATAAGGGTCCAATGGCGGCACCGAGCACTGTCTGCCACCAACGGGGTCGGGCTCAAGCCCGGCCTTGAGATTGGCTCTTGCTCCTTCGAATCCTCACGCGTGAGCGGTGAAAGCTCTTCCTCATCACTGATGCGGAACATCTCATACTTAATCGGTTGCCCATCCTGTCCCTTAGGGATGCGATCGATATCCCGATGCCTCTCGGGGATCGGCCGCTCCGTACCTTCGTCCGTGTCATCGGAGGAGGAGGGGAACTCAAAACGTAACGTTCCATTGAGCAGCGCGTCAGGGGAGTCTTCTGATGGCCGACCCACCGGACGTTTGGGCTCATCCGTCTCGGTACTCTCCTGCATGCTGATCTGACCGGTTTCTTCCTGGGCATGGTCCGTTTCGCAGCTTGCGTGGATGTCATGATCCGGATGGCTGGACATGATCGTAGATGGGTGGCCTTTCGGTGTGGATTGCAGAGTTAGGGATGACTGAGGTGTTGTTGTGTCTGTTGGCGGTGGTTTTGTGTTGGGATTGGGAGTTCGACTTGAGGGTGATGGGATCTGAGTTGATATTTAACCATTACGCGCCGTCGTTTGGTAAACGGGTCATCTGATGGGGATTTGAAGGGACACACGTCGCTTTGGGGGGCCTGCGTCAATTAAAAAGATGTGAATGGCAGAGGAGGCCGCCTGGATGATGCCTCGTGACCCCCTGTCGGGCGGTTCTTTGTTACTTTGTACTTGTGCACGCGCCTGCACGCGCCGAGCCAACCGCCCTTTGCTTGCCTCACTAACGGAGCGAACATTGGGTGTATGTTAGCGCCGGAACAAAGCAATTGTTTGATGGTATTTATTAGCGGCAAGAGAGAGGGAGCCGGCCGGGGATCGGGCCACGAGACACGGCGCAGCAGTTAAAAGCGACGCCTGGCACAGGAAGTCGATCTTCACTTTGTTCTTTGAAATTTGTGCAAAGAAGATTCCGCTTCTTTGTCTTGCAACTTGCCGGCCTCCATATAACTACGTGGGAAAATCCAGGAACACATCCAACCCTGCATTTGCGTTTGCAGGCAACTCGAAAAGCGTAAACAAAAATTCCACCACAACCCCGTCGACGAAACCGGCCCGAGTCAAACAAACGCCCACGCTGACAACCCTCGCCCTGACTCTCAATATCTCCGGCCCCACTGCTGTGGGATCGACCTCGAAGGCAAACACATGATTACAACCGACCACCGACGGCAATACCTACACAACACGCACAAACCACCAGAACGACACTACTTACTACACGAACAATTTCACAACACTTCACAAGATGGCAAAGTGACGAAGTAAGAATCGGGTAGCCAATACTGTGCCGCCAGATCCGACCCCCAGGCAGTTGATGGTAGCAATCATGAACCCAAGCAACACTAAGTCTGAGGAGGACTGTATTGTCTCGCGTTATTGTCGGCCGCAGCATGCTCCTGAACAGCAGCATGTCCGGCCCAGCGGTGCAAGTGAAGCTTTGGGTCGCTGGCATTTCTTGGGTCACTGGTTCGACTGTCTGGTGAGACTCGTGTGGGGCAGCGTCTTCCACATCCTCCACATCTTCCATGTCTTCTGCGGCTTCCATATCTTCAGTGTCTTCCGCGTCATCTACTGCGGAGTTATTATCTGGTCGAAAGAACTTCAAGAAGGAGCGAAAGTGGAATGCGCCATCTATCTCGGGCTTATCGAGCCTGGGGCAGCGTGCAGGTTGTTGTGCGGACACGACACCTTCCATGTTATCTGGGCGTCAAGGTGGTACTTCAAACAGAAGAGCCCGGAAAGATGCCCGTTGTGCCGGGCACCGATGCAGCCGGTATATGGGTGGGAGAGGAAATTCCTAAATAGCAGTGACATTGATTGATTATGTAATGACTCTTCATCGACGATGGATTTCTGGTGTTGCAGACGGTGGGTGGTAAAGGAGTGGCGCAATGGGATAAAAATACAATCCAAGCAACTCATGGCAAAGGAAAAAATGCAATTCTCAAGCAGATGTTCCAATATGGATGGTGAATAGAAAAAAGCAAAAAGCAAAAAGCTGGACGTACCGCGGATTGAACGCGGGACCGTCTGTATTGAAGAAATTTTCTTGCAAAACAGAAATCATACCACTAGACCATACGCCCGTAGGACTGATTAGCCACTGATTACCGGTTTCTCACCTAAGGAGCATGGGATTGGCCGGCCCAAGATGTGACACGACGAGACAACACATTCTTACCTAAGTTTACACGGCTTACTCCCCATTGATCTAAAGTGGTCGGTTGTTGGTTGGTCTTTTCAAAAGTGACTCGCTGTAGTTATCTTCCATAACTAGAAGAAAACAAACAGAGCATGTGGAACGTCGGTACACACAACATCTTGTGCCTTTTTTCTCAATACAAGTTACAAGTAACCCGATATCATTTTGTACATGCATCAGACTTCTCTATGTACCACTCGATCCCTTTCATCACACACCTCCCACAATCCCAAACACCTCCTGCACCGCCCCCCATCTCAACCCCCAAACCCCATCATGATCCGCCCCCTCCACAGTCCGACTCCCAAACACCACCACCTGATCATCCCCATCCCTCCCAACACTATCCCTCCAGCACCCATCAAACCACTTCGCCCCCTTCCCCTCGACCCCCCCATTCCCCGTCAACACATCCGTCTCCGCGTACCGCACCTCCACTCTCAACCTCCGCCCAGCCCGCCTCAACCCTTCCACCAGCGCTGGCACCAACGTATCATAATCCCCCCACCCGCCCCATCCCGCAGCACTATCCATCCCAGCCCCTTTATGTAAGACCAGCAACGCATCCTCCGACAGGCCCGGCACCCCCTCGGTATAGATCTGCTTCATCACGCTGGGCCAGACGCGATCTTCCTCTTTCGCGTCCTCCTTCTGCGTCTCCCTCTCACCATCCCCATTCCTACCGCCAACACTACCACTATTAGCATCACCACCAGAGCTAGCGCTAGCACCACCCCCAGAAACAAAAGACACCGACCCCGCCACCAACCCTCCCAGCCTCCCCACAACCCCAGCCGAAACACCCACCCCGGCAGCAGCCGAATTCGCCATCCTCCCCACCGCATCAGCGCGCGATACCAATCCGGCGGGCAACATCTTCAACAACGCAGGCGCCATGGCGCCGGTGTGGGCGGGTAGGATCCAGGGAGCGCCGAGGGCGAGGAGAGTGGGGTTGCTTGGGTCCGGGGAGAGGATGGTGTTGATACCCTGGTGGGGGTTGGTAGGGGGGTTGGCGGGGAAGAGATGGTGCAGGAGGTCGAGGGCGTAGAGGGTGCCGGCTGAGTGGGAGAGGATGGCGTGGAGGTGGGGGATGGAGAGGTGGGTTAGGAGGGCGGGGATTGTTTCTGGGAATTGTTGATTAGCATCATGTTGCATTTCATGCAGTTATTTGTAATTAACGGTGAACCAGTGGGTGGTGTTTGACTAGAGGAAGAACTCACCCCTCCACAAAGCCAACCGTCCAGCAGCCGGCACCTGCTCGCTCCCGCCAAACCCCGGCCGGTCTACGCTAATGACGCGGATGCGATGGCGCTTTGCGAGGGCATCTTTGGTTGCGAAGAGCAATCGCGAGCCCATGAGCGGGGGCGAAAAGAGGACGACGCGTTCCTGGTCTGGGTGGGTTTCATTGCGGTAGCCGAAGTCCGCGTATGTTAGTTTGTAGAGTGACGGGAGGGTGTTGGAGTGGTCGGAGCTGGGTGGGAGTGTGTAGGTGAAGGTGCGGTGGAAGCGCGGGTCGTTGATGTCGAGGGGAAGTGTTTCGGTTTGGGTTTGGGTTTCGGTTGTCATGGTGGAAGGTAAATGAGATTATGTTGATTAAGTTCTGTGATGCCTTCGAAATTTCCAATGGCAGCTGTTTTTTTTTTTCCAGCTTTCTATGAAGAGAGGTCGTCAGCTGAAGAAATAACGCTTGGAAGGATTTATTATTGGAAGGATTCCCCCGCTAGAGTTAACTCCGGCTGACACCGGATCCATTCAAAATGGAGTAACATTCGGATTGGTACATAATGTTATGCGTCTCTACAAGCAACTGGGTTCAGCAGTCTTGTTATGTTTGGCTAACGGGTCGTTCCTAAGTCAAACTTGCATGGTTTGTCTGTGGTGATTGGGTTCGTTCCCAGTTGGGGACCTTTAAATTAATGCCTCATTGGTCAGGGCGGAGGTTCTTCGTCAACCAAATGGTATTGGGCTTCTAAAAGAGAGTTTGTTGCCCTGTTTGTTGTTTGAATGTATCTGATCGTTTTAAAAAATCTTGGTAACTTTACCTACCTATCTAGCTCCGTATGGTGAATTGACTCTCAGTATTCAGCTTATCGGCTCGCTTAGGAACCTACAAAGTCCATGATCCCTGATCCAACATCTCACTATTGACCCCTCACTTAAGACCAAGTTCCCGTCACCTTACCGCTTCGCACAACCCCAAGGATCTTCTCCCTTCTACTCATTTCTCAACTTCATACCACATACACCATACCCCCCTCAAAATGGCCAACACCTGCACCGTCTGCCAAAAAGGTCCTCCCACCGTTACCCTCAAATTCTGCGCCAAATGCGCCACCACCCCCTACTGCTCCCGCGACTGCCAAAAAGCCGACTGGAAAACCCACAAGAAAGTCTGCGGCAAACCCACTCAACACCAATCCGACAGCGGCAGCGGCAGCGGCAGCGCAGCCAACAACAACAGCCCACCCCGCGGGGTGCCCACAACAGGCCTCGCCCAGCCCTCCGCCGTCCCCAAACCCTTCACGCGCCTCGGCCAAGGCACCTGGCTGCACGGCCGACCCGAACAAGACGTCTACCGCCTCCTAATCGATTCCTACCGCCTGCGCGCGGAGGACAACTTCAATTTTGAGGGGGACAGCCCCGCGGACAGCTTATACGGCGGCGCGTCCAGCGCGCTGAGGGGTTTCCAGCGGTTTTTGGAACTGGCGGAATCGCGGGCGGGGTTGCTGCCGTCGTGGTGGTCGGAGGAGAAGAAGAGGGAGTGTGAGGAGTTTGGGAGTGGTGGGAGTGAGGAGGGGCGGTTTCAGGATTTGAGGAGGAGGGTGGATAAGGGGCAGATTCAGGATGTGTATGGCGACTCGTATTTTCCTATGCAGCTGCGCATGCTGGCGGAGGTGGTGTATGGGCGCGGGGTTGGCGGGCAGAGGGGGGAGACTATGAGGATGATGCTGGCGAGTCAGGAGTAGTAGACTGGGTCACTGGGATGGGAAATGGATTAAATAGGAGTTTCGGTCCAAGTATTACTTTTAGTGACGCTTTTGAATCGGTTAGATATCGAGATGGAGAACAATAGGAGGGAATACCATTGTGCCAAGACTTGAAACCCAACCTCGAAGCTACACTGATCTACTTCCGACGTGATCACAAGATAATACAAGTCAAAACCCAAACCGGCCTCCAAACCGGCCTCCAAACCATCCTGATTGTCACCACGTCATCTAAACCTCCAACACAAGACGCCGGAAAGAGTAGATATTCAGCACACTACAACGATATTCATTCATGCCAAGTACAAAACCCAAAGCGAAAAGCAGGTAACTAGGTACCTATTCTACATATTTAGTCAAGTGCCGAACAAGCATTGCGTAAAAGCCGAACTACCTTACCTAGACACACTCTCCCCCTCCCCAACTAATTATCTCAACATCGAACGATACCTATGCTCAAGTTGCCCAACCCCAACACTCTCCATCTCCACGTGTAGCCCATCTCAAGCATCTAGAAGCCCAACCGAAGGACCCCGCAACCCAGAATGGCTATAATTACTTAATACCTGAATTTGGCATGACGTACCCCATACTTTTCGACACCCACCACGCCAAGCCATGCTGACGCGGTTCTCAACACTGTGTTTTGCTTGGTGAGGTAGGGGGTTTTCATTGCGTTTCGGTGGAAGCAGGGCGTGACTGTCCGTGACGCTGGCCTGGCCTCCGGTGCCCAGTGCCCACCAGGACTGCCGGATCACATTCACCAGTCAGCCAGCCAATTAACTGTCAACAAGGTGTCTTATGTGGCTCGCTTGGCCTGCTCGGCAGGAGGGGCAGTAGCCATAGACAGGTTGGCCGTATATCTGTGGACCGCTGTCCTTGGCAGCACTGTCATTCTCAGTTCTGGAGAGGTGAATACATGCAAAAAGTTTTCCGGCTAACTGGAAGTCCTTCTCGTGAATTAGAAATACACAAACTGTAGTGCTCGTTCATCACTCCCAAGCAAGTCACTGTTGATCTCCAGCGCCGCGTGCGCCAAGCATCGTTTTGCAAGTCGTCGGTCTCATCTTGCTGGCCCCTGGGTTGGGGAGCGCTGTAACGCTGGGACGTTTGAGTAGACCTGGTGACACTTGGTTCGCGCGATGGGCAGGTTCAACGTGGGCTCTATCGCTTACCCTCGCAATGCAAATGTACTCGGCAGGTACACAGAGCACGTTGATGAGAAGGAAAACGATAATGCGTTCATAACTATAGTAATCATCTAGATAGGTAACCTGCTTTTGATGAAAATGGCCATCCTCAACACCCAGCCTCAGTCCCAGTTGCAGTACGCCATCGGGAAATCATAGTCATTAACGTTAGGACACTTCTGACCAGAGCCGGGCGTATCCTTGTAGCACTTGGCGTCCTTCCACTTGGTGCAGGTGATCGTGCCCAAAAGATCGCCTGCCTTGTGGTTCAGACTCTGATCGTTGGACTTGTAGGAACACGACGAGTCTCCAAAGACGGTGAGAACCTGGACGTCGTAGATCCACTCGGACACCTGGTAGTGGGGATCGGTCCACTCCCCCGTGTTGGTGCACTGGTCGTTCGGCCGGTCGCTGTACGTGCCCAGGCCGTACGCCCCGGTGCTCAGGCTGCGGGAGATGAACCAGGTCCAGTACACGCCCTGTACTCCGTTTGGTCCCGTGGGCACCGTCTTGCCGCCGTCGCCGCCGTCGCCGCCCGTCGGCATCGCGCCGAAGCGCGTTAGGTCCCAGCTGTACTGATCGCTGATGACCTGCGACGCGAGCGAGTTGACGAGGCTTGCCGGCTGCCGGCCCATGCCGCGGTTGGAGACGGTCACGGAGACGGTTCCGAACGAGGGTTCCGGCTCGGTTATGGTGCTGGTGGTCGTCTTGTCGGTGGCATCGCACTGCGCGTACGGATGGCAGTTCGTCTGTTGTTACCTATTGTTAGCGGCTGCTGCTCGAGATAAGAGGGAGAGTGTCAGGAGTCCCCCCCGCTATTTACCTACCCTTGTGGTGGTGCTGAATTTGCTCGGAGTGGCAGTCAAAGTGCTGCTCACGAACAAGGTGCAATCCTTGGCCGTCTGCGGCTCACAGTCCCCCTCAGGCTGAGTTCCGCAACCTCCGTTCTTGCACCCGGGACCGCCGCATTTGTTAAGGGGGCATTGATCTAGAAGGGAGAAGGGCTTGTCAGTGTGAAGGAGCACTTCGAGTGACGTCGGAGTCTGGACCACACTCACTTCCGGGAGGGCACCCAATAATGGGCGCACAGCCGCTGCCGCATCCAAACAAGCCGCAGCCTCCGCCACAGCCAAAGATCGAGCAGCCGCCGCCGCATCCGAAAAGTCCACAACCTCCCCCGCCGCCTCCGCCTCCGCCTCCGCTGCCTCCTCCGCAGCCGAACTCGTGGCAGTTGTACGTCCCGCACCCCACGTGACAGGTGGAGGCAGGCTTGGCGCTGGTATAGGTGACTACCGGCCCAGTGTCGCTCTTTGTTGTGGTGACGGGAGGGTAGGTGATTGTCGAGGAGCCGAACGTCGTCGTCGATGGAGGCAAAGTGGTTGTCACGGGCTCCTTGGTTGGTAGGGAAACGGAAACAGTCGGCTGGGGCTGGATTGTGACGGGGTGCGACGTGGGGAAGAAGATGGGCAAGATCGTCGTCGTGGTGGAACTGGAGGAAGAGACCGGGCTCCCGTTGGAGTACTCAGGGATCGGGGTCGGAGGTGCGGTTGCTACGTTGGGCGGTAGGGTGATGTGGGTCGGAGGAGGCTTTACGCTCTGCACGGGCGTAATCACAGCGGTAGTGGGATCTCCGGATTTGACCGTCACGGGCCACCAGTCGATGGCGGTCGTGGTGATGGCTGGGATGGAGATGGTCGTGGTGATGGTCCGGATGGTGCCACCAGCTGCTGAGGACAACAACGTCGTGACGAGAGGCGGCCACGATATGGTTGTCGTAGACCCAAGCAACGAAGGAGGAAGCACCAGCGTGCAAGGCGGGATGCACGAGGCCGTGGCAGCGCCGCCGGGGGCCCAGATCGTCGTAGGAACGTAGATGACATTGCCGCCTTCCCCGCCATCATCAGGGACGCTGGGCGGCTCGAAAAGAGATACCTGGCTCCAGTAAGGGTGGTAGTCCACGTTGGTATAGTCCAGAGCGCTGATGTCGGTATGGGCATCTCCGGCATCGGAGCTGATCATTTTCAAGGCGCCGATGGTGATGAGGTTCCAGAGGTGGATGCCACCCGAGTTGTCTTTCAGCTGCACCAGGGACAGCTGGCAATTTTGCGTATCGACGCAGGTTTGGGAATATGTCTGGAACCACGAGTACAGCCCGGCGCCGGCGATTGTGATGTTGGAAGAGGAGACCATGCGGAGTGCCCAGGACGCATCGCAGCCTTCGTGTTGGCCGTCCGGGCAGTCCAAGTCGGGGTCTCCGTGGAATGCGCCAACGGCGTTTTGGAAAGGCGCCGGAGGGAGCGGGTTTGGCTGGTAGTACGGGCTTTCGGTCTGGATCATGGCGGCGAGGACTTGCTGGGCCCGGTAGAACTCGTACTGGTAGAATACGGCGTGCTCCGAAGCGGTGCCATACAGCCAAACGGGCTTGACGCTTTCGACCAGCATGCCGCGGGCAACATACACAGATGTCTGGGTCATGTTGGCATCGTCGAGATCGTGATCTGCCGTCCAAAGCCACATGTTCTCGATATAAGCGCTGGCAGAGCTTGTCATGTGGAACATCATGGAGCCCGCGATGCACTTCTGGTCCGTGCCGGACGTCACGGCCGGACAGTCGGCAACGGAGAGATCAGTGCCGGCCGCTCCGCCAATGCGGACGTGACAGTCCCACATGGCCGCGGTACCCTGGGCACTGGCCTCCATGTTCCACTCCACGGCCACGAGTCCGGCGGTGGTCCCCTTCGTGGTGAAGAGCAGGTCTTGGATCTCGACGGTTCCGGTCTCGCCGCCCTCCGCGCCGACGCGGAAAAGAACGCGGGGGTTGGAGGCGTCTTGGAACTTGGCGCCAGAGGCGACGAGCTGAGACCAGCATTGACCAACAATCTTGGTTCCGGAGGGGACGTTGATGGTGTCAGTGAGGATGTACGAACCGGCATCCACAAAGATCACGGTCCCGGTCCCGGCGTACTGGTTGATGACGCTTTGGAAGGCGGCTGTATCGTCCGTGACGCCGTCCCCCTTCGCATACTTCTTCATCTGCACAATAGTAGCTCCCACGTAAAGCGGCTTCTGCCTCGAGAAGTACGGCGTCTTAGGGAGCCCGTTGCTCGCCCCCGTGAGGGTTTGGAGACGAGGTGTGCTTGACGTAGTGCCAAGCGTGAAGTTACCGCTGCCGGCGCCGCTGAAGAAGGCCGGCCCAATGGTGTACGTATCGACCTTGCCCACGCTGCCAGCGAGCCAGGTCTTACCGGCGTTGTCGGCAATGGCCGCGGTGACGCCGGAAAAGGCGACGTTGTCCAGTGTGATGCCAGCTGTGCCCGCCTTCTTCGTTGCAACGGGCGTAAATGTAAGGATGGCGGTTTTGGTGTTCGTGAAGGTCGAGTCTTGCACCAAGACAGAGCCGGTGTGGTGTACGCCGTCTTCCGAAAGAAGGCTGATGCCAGTTTGTGAGCCGGAGATGCTAATCTCTCTCCAGACCTACGTATTAGGAATGTTAGAGGGATTGACGGAGACCAGCTTCGCCGAGGTGAAACGTACCCAGCCCCAATCCCAAATGAGTTTGATAGCGGTAACGCAGTTGACGAATTGCAGCCGCGCAGCAGTGAACTGCTGATTTCCACCATCTCATACAAAAAAAGATCATTAGCGAGGGACCATCATCACCGGGTCCCTTTTAGTTGTTGCGGTTCACTTACAGATACCGAATGCACCACCTTCAAAGGTCAAATCACTTATGAAGCCGCCGCTACCGTTTTCGGCGTCTATTACTCGTTAGCGTGTTCGTTCCTTACGGGTCACCTTACTCTCACCCACAAATAGCCTGCTGGGTCGTGCCGGCATTCTGCGAAGCGATGAACTTGATGTTGGTCAGGCTCGTCGCCTGCGCGACCTGGTAGTGCAGAGCTGCGACGTATGCACCCTGGTCTGTTGCAGTAATATCGATGACGAAGTTGCGAATCTGACGGTAGAAATTGGCCTGTGGCATAGGTACGGTAGTCAATATGCATGCTCTGGTAATTAATGTTAGAAGCGTGAGGACCAACCGTGTTGATGTACCATTCCTTGGAGTTGCCATCGATACCCGTGCCGCCATTGGGAACATAGACGTCGGTGCTAATGACACCGAGCCCGACAAAGGAGGCAGCGGCTTTAATGACGGGGAGATTGGTCGGCTAGCTTGGTCAGTCAGGAAGCAGAGAGGAAGTGTCCGAGCACAACTTACGTCCCCGACGAGCTGCGTATGAAAGTACGATATAATCGAGCCACTGACGAGGTACGTTCCTTTACAGCCCGTCAGCCATCCGGATTCTGAGCAACAGAAACACTGGTGTTGGATAAATAGGCTCACCTGGGGGGAAATAGACTACAGCGCCCGTCACACTCGAGCCGTAGCAGTTTTCACCACAGCGCTTGCCGTCAGTAATGGCTTTGTTAATGGCAGCGGTATCATCCTAATCCGAGTCAGCATAGTACGAGAACACCCAAAATTAAGCGCATCCGACATACCGTAACTCCGTCCCCCTTGGCACCATAGTCCTTGACATTGCGGAAAACCTTGTACGTAGAATCACGGCCAAACGGCTGCGTCCCGAGGTTCTCGAGACTCGCCATCCAGTAGCCTCCCGCTCGCTCTTCCAGCGGCTGCCGCTTGCTGAACGCGCCAAATCGGGAGTAGTCCTTGTGCAAAGTGCCCTTGGCGTACTCATCAGCAGCGTCTAACTCGGCGACAAGCGCCGCAGCAGCGGCAACGTCCGACGTGACATGGTAAGAATGTTGCCTGGCAGCTCGGCGAGCGTGCGAGGTACTTGCCGCGTCGGCAGACCGCACGTTCCTTTGCGGATTGTCGCGGCGCTCCTTGTTTGACGCAGCCACCTTTCTGATGGCTTCAGCAACGATCGCTCTGGCACCGGAGACGCGCTCTTGGCTGATGCTTGCGTGTTTGTTGACGGCAGAGTGGATAGACGCAGCCGTGTCATCGCGAGGGTCGTCCTGAAAGGGCCCACGTGGAGCAAGGTTTTCCTCTGCGACTTGTTTGGCGTCGCTGCCGTCAACAGCAAGCGCGGAAAAGACAAGCAGTGAGAGGAGGACGGCAAGCCATGGCAGGCGAGTGCGTGAGGGCGCCATGTTGCCGTGAGAGATGACACAAACAAGATTACTAGCAGTGGAAGTTGCACGGGATTCACATTGAGCGGCTTGCCTGCAGACGGGCATTATACTATTAACATCATTTCTTCTGGTGGGGTGGGTGCTAGCCTGGCTTGCGACCCCGAAAGCTTGATGTTTTCGGGATTTGTACCAGATGTACACCGATGTAGCTCGGGATGGTAGGGCGGACGTAACACTGCATAGGAAGGATCTCTTGAGCTGTGATTGAAATGCCTGCCATGGTTGCACAAACGGTGCCTGCCCGTACGGTGCACTCTAAGTGCTAAAAAGGCTCTAATTTTTCGGGTCGGCTACACCCTGCTTGCATTGTTAGGTACTTCGCCAACCTATACCTTAAACCCCATATCGATAACCGATATATGAATCGTCATCTATTTCAACATTTAACGTTGTGGTTTGGTAGTGGTGTCTTACGGCTTACATGGCTGCAAGTTGTGGCGCAGGCATCGACTTGCGCACGGACTTGAAATGGAATCAAAAAATCATTGAGCCTTTTTGGCACTAAGGGTGCACCGTATGCCCGGGCATCGCTCGAGAGCGAATGGGCGGACAGGATTGCCGCCCTGCTGACCTCGGCTATAGTGCTGACTGTGCCGCGATTGAATCGGGCGACGCCAACCTTGGGCCGGATAAGGATGGAGCGGCCGAGGCCGTTTGTAGAGCTGCGGGGGCCGTTTGCAGAGATGCGCGGTTCCGCTGTGCTGTGACGCTAGTCCATCTTTCAGTATTCCATCAGCGCCTCGTCCGTGTGATAGCTTACTTGGTAGGTAGGTACCCAACAGCCACTGCCCTCTGACTTTCCCAATTGACCCGACAGCAACAGAGCAGGATCTGGGG
The DNA here is from genome assembly GCF_033296635.1 of Dichotomopilus funicola. NCBI lineage: Eukaryota > Fungi > Ascomycota > Sordariomycetes > Sordariales > Chaetomiaceae > Dichotomopilus > Dichotomopilus funicola. Next base: position 171,522 of record NW_026944084.1, on the reverse strand, counting down.
TCCGGTGTGACGTCGAAAGCCCAGAGCAGATGCGCGCTCCTCGGCAGCGTTGCAAGCTGCCGTGTAGGGGCGCCGGGTTTCGACTGTCTGGGCGCTGTGGTACCCCGGGGGGCGCTCTCATATCGACGGGGATAAGGAGGTGATGTCAGTGACGTAGGAGGAGGAAAATGCCAGACTGACTGGGTGGACGTGGGACTTTGATGACTGGAGCACGGATAGACGGGAGCGATGGCCCTATTATTGTTACCTAACGCCGAGATTTGTTAGTAGGATAGGGAACTCATGAGTTCTGGCTGGCTGGTACTCCTTAAGTGTCTCAGATGTTCTAATTAATGGGAACTGCTCGACAGAATGTCCCTTGAATCTGAGCGCCCGGGTATGGAGGTAGGTAATTTTGAAACAGTGACGGTACGATCTCCCAGATGAAGGTCCTCGAGGCCGAAGTTGGTAAATTAATTCATCAAAGGCCAGGACTAACTAACAACCTAAACAAACCCGCAGCGTGGTTATATCTGTAACTCCAGAAACCGTGTCGTGACTCCTCCTGCAGCCAGTATTTTCAAGGCATCGAGCCTATGACCGAACAGCTCATAGGACCCGCGAGAGAGCCTGAACAGCTCCTCATACCACTCATGTCTCGCAGCCGGGCTCACCCAAGTCAGCACTCCCGTAAAGAGCTGGAGGTCCGAACCCCCAGCTTCTTCGGCAGGCTGCCAGCCCCCTGCATCGCTGACTATGCACGCCTTGGGGATTCCTGCTACGACCGAAGGCTCCGTCATACTTGATCGCCGAGGCCGAGTTAGTTGAACGGTTGTATGATACTTCGCCAAGTGCACCGGGGAAAGGAGAGTAACAAACCGGGCGAAGGCGCCATAGGCGTGCTCGAAAAGCTTTCGTTCAACAGCGCCCGTTGGAACGTGGAACGAGGTTAACTCGAGGTAGTTTACTTGGTTAAGCCTTAGACCCCCGGGGCCAGGATCTCGGGCCATAGGGAAAGCCTGATGTGTTAACGGCGCCGCTACGTGGACTGATGATCCGGCGAACTCGTCCAAGATCCGACGATACTCGGGTAAGGCGGTGGCTCGCGCATCTTGATCCTCCCATACTGGAACGAGGTGTTAGCCCTCTGTAGCCACAACCACCGCGGTTAGGGTTTTCTGACCGGTCAGCACGGCCACTTTTGCCTTGTTCTCCACATCATGAGCCAAGAAGGTTTTGACAAAGCCCGGCAAGGCGCTGATCTCGTTATCGAGCTGGTTGTATATGCGACGACCCTGGATCGCCGAGTCACGGCCTTTGAGTTGCATCCACACAACGTCTACGAGGTGATAACCATGGACCGGCCCCCGCATGCTCCGCCATTCTGGGATCACGGGCATGTTGCCGTCGTAGAGCTCGCCTTGGGATATGAAGAAGCCCTGTGGAGCCGGGAACAGTCGTGTTCTCGCCCGTGCATCGCTGATGCTGCGGGCGAGCTCTTGGGCTGTATGCTCTCTAAGGTTGGCAAGGTCGGCGCTACATCGTCTTGGAAAGCCCGCTTCCAGGATATCAGGCAAGCTATTGGGCGGCGCGGCTGGCTGTCGCCGTGGATCGTGGTCTTCTGGTTGGACCTGGCTGATGAGTTGGGCCGCCCTCCTTGAGAGGCTTGGCCCATCGCCGTACGAAGCTAGCAGGGAAGCTCGTAGGCTGTCACATAGGCTGTCGACCCGATGGCTACCGTAGTGTGTTCTATCCCAGGCAAGAAAGGCGGTGAAAGTGGCCGTCTTGGTCGAGGCGGCAGATTCAGCCGGCGTTGGGTCGAAGAATGTCGACGCGTTGCTCTCGAGCCATACGGCAAAGGAGTGTCGAGGGCCGTCAGGCCCATTGGTCACCAAAGCGACAAGCGCGTTCCAGCTCTCTTCGAAAGCTAACCGACCGTCCGGTGACCACCCATCGCCGGTGGGGAATGTGACGGATACAACATCAACAATGGTGGTTCCGACTTCGGCGTCTGCAAGCCTTGGCGTACCCGAGACGTCGAGTTTTGCGCAGCGGTTGGAAACGTCCGAATGAAGCAGCGCAATAAGAGGGGTGAAGCCGAGGGAATGCTGGAACCTCCGCCACGCGACCGTGCTATCCCACTGAATCATGCACAGCAATGTGACGGGAGGATCCTCCAGACCTTGTGCCCACTCAACAGCGCAGCAGCCAGGAATGGAGCTGATGTAACGCAAGGCGGCGTCCCAGAGCTTCCGGGACGGGTTGGAACCGGAGTCATTGTGCATGTCAACGCCGGGCTTCAACGGGAGCTCGAGGATGCTGAGAATCCGTCCTTGCGGGGTTTTGTCAGCGTCTTCTTCGGGAGGAACTCGGCTCCAAAGCACGCCGTCAACAGCGGGGCCAAAGCGTGGTATGGCATGGCGTCGCATCTCCAATTGACGTTGAAGTTGTATCTCTCGCAGCTGTCGCTGCAGCTCCTCTTGGTTCGACATGGCGATGGTGGTGGTTCTGGTCCGGCTCTGGTGGCGGCAAGCTGGAGGATTCCCCTAAGAACAGCGCGGATGCAGTGTCACTCTGTGATGGAGAGTCTTCAAGACATGGGATACGCCATTCGAGTCTTCTTCGGACCTTTCAATACCCCCCGTGCCCCGAAAGCAGAGACGCGTGACGTAGCGGGTAGAATGCAGGGACCGAGGGAGATTTGTGTTACCCGTATTTGGGGGTTACAATATTGGACTGGGGTCTGTTAGTTGGAAGCGAGCCAAGCAGGTGATCGCATTGTCTGGTAACCTGTAAGTGTGCGGAGCTGTGGTGGAGGAAAAGTAGTTAGAGGCGGGGCAGAGGCGGGGCACAGTCGAGGCACACGGGATCGGCTCGGATCGTGAGCGTGGGCATAGGTAGCATGAATCTGAGGGTTGAACTCGAATGATTGGTGACTCCCTCCAGAGTACCTACCGCCCTGACCTCAGCTTACCCGTACCGTACTATACCTATTAGTGGGCTGATGCAACAGACCGTGTAACACGAACCACCCGATCGATGTAAGCGGGACAAGGCTACCACGCTTGGAACTTGTATTCGAACCTGGAATTTCTTAATTGGTTGACATGGATGGAGTACACCCGTACTATGTCGGAGAGCTAATATGCATGCCCCGTATTACCCGGTCACTGCTGGTGTATCTACATGTACCTCACGTCGGGCTCCCTGTGAGCAGAGATCTTTGCCGTGTGCTAGGGTCCAGCAAATCAATCCTTCGCCCTTGATAATGACAGTCTCCTTTTCCTACTCCGCGCTAGTCTAATGACCACTGTCGTTGCCGAACGCACATCTCCTGGGTGTTAAGGCGGCTCATACCCTTCTCGTCCGCGAAGTCATCTTCAACCTACAGGTAGGCAAGCCCCTGAGCCTTGCTCTTAACTTCCTTTGCTGAGCACCTGATATTTTCCCTGCCGTGATTTACACCAGTTCAGTGTAAAAAAAAAAGAAAAGAAAAAGAAAGAAACGAACACGACATGCGGAAACACTCCCTCCTGGGCTTCGCCTGGTCTGGCGCGGCGCTGGTGTTATCGTGTCTGTCAGGCACATGGTCGGCGCCACTCAACGCAACCGAGGATGGGCTAGGCTTCTCGGCCTCCGAAAAGGAGATTCGCAGCTCTCTGATGAAACGCGGCATCACTGTGAGCGGCGGATGCGTCGGTTCCTGGTTGACGACGGTCAACACCGCCACGCGCGAAGCGCTGGACATTGTGAGATCTGACACACGAAGTCCAAGATGAAAGTGAAGGCACTTCTAACATATAGGGGCAGATCAACTATGGCCTTCCGCGCCTCCAGGCGCTTTTGGCAAATCTGAACTCCAATCCTGTGCCGAGTATTATTAGTATGAACACCGCAGACAGGACTGTGTTTCAGACCTACGAGGCCTTCTTTGGTCAGGCGTACTTTGGAACCAACACTCAGACGAACCAAAGAAAGAACGCTGCTGCCATTGCACGACTGAATGGAATCATCGGTATGTTCTTTTTCGATGCCCATCGAACTGAGCACTCAGAACGCTCACCAAGGCCACCAGGCACTGCGCAGGCTATCCAAAACGCCCTGCAGAACCCTGCTAGTGTGAACGTCGAAATGTAATACCTTGTCCCATCTCACTGTGTGATTTCTTGAGCTAATTGAGGTATCTAGCTGGTGCAACGACTACTTCCTTCTAGACGTAGACCCATGGGGCAATCCAGGTGCGTCACTCATAATAGTTGATTCCGTTGAGGTCGCGCATATCGGGGTCATCCGGACTGAAGCAATCAAACAGGGTTTGGTATTACTCAGTTTGACTCTCGCAAGTTCACTCAGAACAATCAAGTTGGCGAGTGGGTGGCTCTTCAAACTTGCGCAAACAGCCCGGGCACAAGCGCGTACACCTATCATCCCAACTCGCCTCCGTTCGGGGGAGAGTCTGTCATTGTGCTCTGCCAGAACTACCTCACGGGTTGGGACGCGAGATATAGTAGCGGAAACACCGTCAGCGCGTTCCACAATAGCGGGCCGCTGCCCACCAACTCTCTCCAGATGGACTATCTGTGGGGATACCTCCCGGCGACGCTGATCCACGAGTTCACGCATGCCAGGAGCATCATGGGCCAAGGCAGTCTCGGTATGGGTTGGCCCCATGAACTGGAGGTTGCAACGTGGTGCTAACTGGTCGACAGCCGATCAGTGCTTGATCAACCAGCAACCGGCCTACCAGTGGCAGTGCATCCGTCAGCTCGCCCAGGAGAACGCCGACCTGGCCGCTGGTAATTCGGGCAAGTTCCCTCGTTGCACGTTTGGTCCAAGTTTCCCTTGCTAATTCCAACCAGACTCCTTCTCGCTCTTCCTGACGGGTAAGGACTTCGTACTTAATCTGCATTTGATCGGAGCTGACCTGAGTGTACTAGCCATCTACTTCAACCATAACGACTGGTCGACTGGAATTGGGCAGAACTTGGGATATTTCCCGCTGGGAGGAACATAACAACTCGGGCTTACTGACCATTAAGCTTTGCTAGGTAAACAGGGGAGGATGTGCTCGGGGAAAGGCGTGTTAAGAAATCCATCTGTTTCGGAAGCAGACCTATACTGCCGTATGACCATTGACATACCTGTGCAATTGAGATTGCTTCCGGTGTCAGCGCTAAGAAACGTCCGCCCTCGTGATACCGTTCTGTGTATATCAGACGTAATACGTCGACAAGTTCATGATGTAGACGAACTACGTTCGGATCGTTCATGGATGAAACAGGAACAGTACAACCTGAGCATTTATGGTACCTACCAAGGTCTTGGAGTTGATCCCGATTCACACAATGCCTCTGATACGGCTGAGATTTAAGGCACCGCACTGCCTCACAAAAGTGCGTTTGTAGCGGCGACTTCTTGGGTTGAACACAACCAACACAACTTCAAACCTTCCATCAAGTGGTCTTTAATCCTGAAGCCGAAAGATTTGCTACTTCGACTACTTCTTGGTATCCGCGGTGAAGTACGCCCCAACGATATAAAAAAACGTACTTCACCGCGCCCCAACGATATAAAAAGAAGCATACCTACTCAAGAATATGCCTAAACCCTTCCCAGAGCCGTATGACCGGCAATGACCGAATTGCTCCTTTCTGGGGTGCAGCTGCAGGGCTTGCACAAATAGCCCTGCAGGTACGGAACCCATCTCCCGAAACATTATGAATCTAACTAATTGCTTTATTTGTCATTTCCCAGCTCACGACGTTGGACCTTGAGAATTCGATCTCCGCTCTTGAGGTATACAGTAAGTAGTCTGCTTTGAGTACCTAGGTTAGGGAGCCTCAAGTGTCTTACTAGTCTAACGGTTTTTAGCAAATGCACTGCGTTTGTCTCTGGCCACGGAAGTAAAAACGTTGGCTGGTTCTGGACTTGGCCGCTTTCTGCGTCACCCTGGGGCCTCTCGTTCTTTCAGCCCAGTATGTTGAGGATGCTGTCGCCAAGTCTGTGACGTGTGTGGTGGTGTATGTTGTTGACGCATGGGCTATGGGCGTATCCGCGTCTCTTCTCGCGACTAAACAAGATTCGTCGCTCTTAACGTGGAAGTTGCGTTGCTATATTTTACTGTCTGTCTTGTCAATGGTGGGCTGCTTGGTAGCGGCGGTGTTGCCATTAGATCGACAACTACTTTCCTGTGAGTTCCTTGACATCCCCCGTTGGCCGCCGCCCCGCCTAAGACTCACGCCGCGACGCACAGCACGCTGTACAACGCAGCCCAGGCGTATGGGGAGCATCTTCCTGCTGCCAAGCAGTTTGCCCATCAGCCCCCTGACAAAGGCAACGACATCGAGGAACGAGGTATGTACAGAGTTCGTGTTGCCACTGGTAGGATGACCAATTGGGCTAACAGGCATCTAGAGTTTGAAACTCGCATTCATGCTGCTCAAGCTTCGGATCCAAACTACCACTATGTTCCAGAGCTCGGGGGTTGGTACGACTCTGATGATGTCACACGGTGACCGTGGGATCGGAACAACCGCCGAAGGCCTAAAGCAAATGGCCTAGGCGGCACGGTAAATTTACGCCAAATCAGTTGCCTATACGGAATATCATTCGCGTTGTCCGTCTCGAAACAAGCAGGGCCCCTCTCCATATACTCACGACATCACTATAGCATTGTAGGGATGTACTGCCTCTCTCAACTTATAAGCTTACCTCGTCCGGGCGCCAACCTTCTCTCCGGTCAGCGCGTCGTTGTCAGCTTGTCAGTCCCGGGAATGCGAAATACGGTGCGGCTCAACATGGTGTGTTCCTTCTACGGTGCTAACAGGTGCAAGCAGGCCTGCTCAGCATATGGTCGCCGCGGTTGATGAACACGAGACACGAAGATATGTGGGGTTAGGGTCGGCACTTGGAACGCACTCGGGGACTCCGCCTTGCACAAAAATCCGGAACCATGGCACCTATGACTACAATATGGTTTTCGTCACTTGCTATGAGAGTTGTCTTACAGATCCATACACATAGCATGTCTTTCCCTCAGGAGACTGCTACTAGTTCTCCGAGAGTCTTCCGGCCCTAAATTGTTCATCTCAGTGCGCGGGTCAGCCGTGCGTCGTTCCAACTCGATGCGACGCCATTCGGATGCTTCGGCCACATGTTATACCATCTCAGCGCGCTATTCGGCTTCGGTCACACGCCGTTCCAACTCGATGCGCTGCCGTTCCGACTCGATGCGCTGCCGTTCCGACTCTTTGAGCTTACGCTCCATCTCAAGTCTCTCAAGTCGATTCAGTCGTGCTTCCACGTATGGGTCTTGGGGCTTGTCGCCAGCCTCGATGGTAAACCGTGATGAGTCGTGTATATGGCGAGCCCAACGAAAAATGGCCCTCAGTCGGTCAAACGTCAATATGATTGTAGGATTTCTATTAAAAGACCGGTTAGACTTATCACAATTTTTGAAGAGAGAATCGGCAAACCTCATGATCCCAGCATCCAGCTCAGCGGCTGAGGGGCGGCAATAAGCTGCTGGTAAACCAGCTAAGCCGACGAAGTCGGACAAGTAAAGAACAACTCGTCCAGCAGGTTGCTGGTCCAGCTCGTCGTCATAGAATAGTACGTGGCCGTGTACAAAGTGGTTTAGCCGGGAGCCGTTCGAAACCAGAAGGCTGACCCATGCCTTGGTCGCATCGGGGTACTCGAGGTCGAGGATGAGGACAGCTTGGATATTGTTGTCCGACAAATTGATGTAGTCATGCGCTTTTTCCTCCACATGCTGTTGGGTCTCGCTCTAGGACACCTCGCAGACTAGAGGTGGTAGCGAATCAGAATCAACCCTGCCAAATGCAACATCGGGTTGCTTCCAAAGTTTGCATCCAAACTTGACGTTGGTCGTGCCTCGGTCCACGACGGAGTCGATTAATTGGACCACTTCGAATTCCATCGGAGCGAAGCGCGAATATGCAAGACAAGATTGGAGACATCGGCTGAGCCCAGCTTGAGACTGGTAATGTAGCGGAGATTCGCCCATAATATCGAGATATACCGTCTCGGATTCGTAATCGTATTCAAAGCGTCGGACCTTCGGTTGGTCCAGTTGGACCAGCCTGATATTCAGCTTTTCAGAAAGCTCCTCTACCTTGCTCACTTCCCAATGGAATCTGAGACTCGATGCTATGCCTCGTTCGCGGGAGCTGGTGATGGCGTTGATGACGTTCTCAATCGTTGAAATGCTGGGTAAAAGCTGAGAGCAGTTAGCGGTTGTCATTGTTTACCTTCAAGGGAACGCGGAAGTACCGGGTCAGCACGGCTATCACCCCCACCGGGGGAGACAATCGGCCCCAAGGAGCTGGTGGTTCGGGAAGCCATTGCAAAGGTCTCTGGCGTGCACATTTCGAGTAGGGAGAAGAGTCCGAAGGCATGCTTACCTGTTTCTAAATAAACACGATTAGCTCATGGCCCGGGCGCCTCCTAAAAGCCGATTGTCCAAGCGCAGTTTTGAACCTGATTGTTCAAGTTCTGAACAGGTCAGGTGTACAGGTGGCACAAACAACATTGGCAAGAACGGTCTGGTTGCAGTGTTAACAAGGTAGGTATGGAGGGGGGGTACTCCGGCATGAATCACACTTGGTCAAAGCAGTTACCCGGTGACACGGTTGCCCCCTTGACACGACTTGTCGTCTCTCGGCTCAGTTTACGATCCGCCTGCTCGGACGGTGCAAAATCCAACACAGCTAGAGGCACTCTTGGCGGTACCTTTGATCTAAGTTCCTCTTCCCCGGTTCACATAGACCGAAGCAAAACACATCACGACACAACTAACACCAATACATCGCAGCATATAACTCCTAGGGGCCTAACCGTAAGTGTAATGTATTATACTAAATCGCCTAAAATTACAAAAAAAAATTCAAATAAAATAAGTGTAAATAAAAATACCAGACAACCTAAGATTTTAATACGTTTACCTGCCTAGATCTATGTTGGTGTAGTTCGGAAAGAGGAACCTCGATCAAAGGTATCGCCAAGAGTTGGGGTGCGTTGCCTCTCGCAGTGCTTGGATTTTGCACCGTCCGGTTACTGGTTTGCACCGTCCGAGTAGGCGGTTCGCCAAACTCAGGCTCTAGCCCCACGCGAAATAAGAAGTCTGATGCACCTTCAACAAGTCGCCCCCCTCAATTCCAGAACCCAGCCGTACCCCAGCTTTGAGTTATTCCTGGCGATCGTCTGGTGCATCTGCCCTCATAAAACAGGATTTAATTAGTACCAGAGTAAACATGGCCGCCACAGAAAAGGACCCCCGGGAACTCGAAAAGGCGTCGGGCCTAGCCCACGTGCCCAAGGGCGATGAGTACGAGAGGATGATTTCGGGCATGCTGTAAACCTTCCCACCTGTTTTACTATACAAATGCGATCACTGTGACTGTTTGAATCAGGGTGGTCATGTTGGTGGTTGGGGCGCCAAGCCTCCGTTGGTCGTTTTTAATTCCCGCAACTGTACAAGACAAGAACGGCGAGGAGCCGAGGATGAATCAACCAACAACCAAGGATCAGACACCCATCAGCTCCCGAACATCACCGAAGGGCCATAAACACATCACAGACAACAATGCGAATGAACAGCTAAAATGCACGATCCGTTGGATCAAACGACCCACGGCAATGTATCATTACGATCATGCACAAGACCATCGTATCCAAATCACAACATGCCATCTACCATCCATACCCAACATCATTCAGTACAAGTCAAAACAAATAGGTATTTCAGCTCGCCTCTCACAGGTTGTCACAGACCCCGACATCCAAGACCACTTTAATTGGTATACATGAAACATCCAAATAACCCATCTCAAAACCTTATTTGTCTAAATCAAGAACGTGTGAACATATCGCTTCCACGTCGGCATCGCCGCCAGCCTCGCCCGGTCGGCGTTGATCACATCCCAGTCAAGTTCGCGACGACCGGTGTCGAGGTCGATCTGTTCGGTGCGCAGCCAGCCGGTGCGTTTCCAAAAGAAGCCACCAATCCAGAAAGCGATGACGACGGGAAGGGCGAGGTAGGACTTGAAGAAACCCTGGGCATCGTTGAAGCCACCACCGACGGGGCAGATGGCGGTGTAGAGCTGGGGGAACATAAATGTTAGCCATGGAAACCATTTTCTTCAGTACTGCAAGGTTGCTTACCTGGGCAATGAGGCAGAGGAAGTTGAGGAAGAGGCCGAGGTACGAGCCGTAAACACCACCGATGGCGCGGAAGGGGATCTCGTCCAGGGTGTGGCCCTGCTGCAGCCAAGCCTTGCGGAAGCGAATGTGCGCGAGGCAGATCGAGCCCCAGGTGAAAAGCGCAGCCAGGCCAGACAAGGCGAGAAGCCAGTCAAACACGGTCGGGCCATCGGAGTCAAGGTTGACGTAGGCGAGGGGCGCGAAGATAATGATGGCAACCACAGACCAGAGCGGGCGGCCGGACCGGTCAATGTAGGCAAAGATCTTGGGAGCGTAGCCCTGCTCAGCGAGCGCAGTGAGCGTGCGCGAGCCACCGTAGACGGCCGACACACCGATGGACAGGACGGAAACCAGGATGATGACGTTCATAAACGAGTCGAAGCCATGGAGGTTGGCGTACTTGCCGACGAGCACAAACGGCGAAGCCGCCACGTCAGCGTAGGGGTTGGCCGAACCCAACAGACTGCCGTCGTCGTAGGGGATGAGCAGGCCGACGAAGAAGAGGCCGAGGATGTAGAAAAGCGTGATACGCCAGAACACCTGCTTAATGGCGCCAGGGAGCGAGCGCAGCGGGTTCTCCGCTTCGGCCGCGGCAAGACCGACCAGCTCAGTACCGGAGAAGGAGAAGGCCGCCGTCACGAAGACACTGCAGAACCCACGGAAACCGTTGGCGAATGCGCCGGGCTCGTACCAGTGGCGCGCACCGACGTAGTGGTCGTATCGGCTGCCGTCGGGACCGCCACCGAGAACCATGACGAAGGCAATGATCATGAACACAACGATGGCGGCCAGCTTCAAGCACGACGCCCAAAACTCTTCTTCGGCATAGCCGAGTGCGCCGAAAATGTTGATGACGATGATCGCGACGAGGAAGACGGTAATCCAGACGGCTACGGACAGTAATGTTAGCACATATCGCAAGTTTGAAATTGAAAAAGAAAGGCGTGTAAAGGGGTTTCCACCGTCGGCATAACACTAACAAAATATATCGTTGACTTACCGACATTGATATCCGGATTCCAATACCCAATTGTCATTGAACAGACTGTAAGCTCAAGAGGTAGGACAGCCGCCCATTGCATGACGTAGTTCCAGCCCATAGCGAAGCCCCAAGACGGGTCAATAAAACGAGTCGAGTACGTGTAGAAGCCACCAGAGACCGGGTACATGACGGCTAGCTCGCCGAGGGCGTAGACCGTGTTGAACATCATGACACCGATGATGAGGAAATCGATGAGCAGCGAACCGGGGCCACCGTTGGAAAGCGCCTTGCCGGAGCCGACGAAGAAACCGGCACCGATCGAACCGCCAATTGAGATCATCTGCATATGGCGCGTCTTCATGCTCCGGTCGAGCGTGTCGATTGCGCCGCCGCCTACATCGCGCTTCTGGAACGACTTCAAGGTCAAGCCATTGCGCGTGAGGAAGTCCTCGTCCCGCACTGGGCCCGTCGCCCCATCGTGGGCGTCGAAGGCAGGTGGCGCCAGCACCTCCTTGTCGGGCGTATGAATCTCGCCTTTTTCTTCCGACGACATGGCGAAGGGAAGGGTGGTTGGAGTCGGGGGATGGTGGTGTGAGGGAGGGACAGGGGAAAGGGGAGTAAAGAAATGGGAAAGACGAGGGGAGGGAAGGGGCTTTTAAAACAGAATGGGACGGGATGGGACGGGAAGGGTTGAGATGGGAGGGATGGAAAGGATCTGGATGGGTGTGCTCGGTTGCGGCGACGTTGCGGCTCTCTCCCTGGGTGTGTAACTTAGGTAGCTCTCGCTCCCCTCGTGTAGTGTACGGTGTCGGTCACCAAGTCTTTTTTGGTTACATAGTACTCCCGATAGACATGCACGGCTTCCCAGGGTCCGTATCTCGGCGGGGTCTTTCTGTCGACAAGAGTGGCAAGGACGAGGGGAATGACGAGGGTCTGGGAAATGGGACGGGGGCGAGGTCCAATAACACGGAAGGAGAACAAAGTCCGACAATTGGGCCCAGGTGAGCCCATAGGAAACCACCTGGTTACTGGGGTGTTTCCTGGGAGGGAAATCACAGAAAATGGGCCCAGAAAATGGCTAGAAGCTGCGCGGAAGGCGTTAACGCGTCACGCCTGCAGTGCAGTTGCCCGAGCGGCAGCTAGCTTGACAAGGAAACCGAGGCCTTGGAGAGGGGAACGGCCGAGAGCATCCAGTCCATCAGTCACTTGACGACGCTTCCACGCTTCTCAGGTTCCTGCAAAGTTCCGCAGGCCCGCGCGCCCCAAAACGCCTACGCATGCAAATGCGCACATGGCCATGGTGGCGGGGGCGAGCATCTTTGGTGGAAGGAAGTCGTGGAACAAGCAACCTCGAGCCCAAGAGGTCGTCAAGCCATGCAGCAACCATGCGGGACTGCGGCGCATGACGGAACCGGCAGGCAAAAAGAGGTCGCAACGACGCAACTGCAATAAGAAAGGGGAGCTTCGCAGTCGCCAACGGCCGGGGCCCGTAGGTGGCCCGGGGGTGGCAGCGCGCAGCTCGTCGGGTCATCCCAACAGGCTTGCCCAATCAGGAGATAGCGCATATCGAATCGAACTTGGCCTTGATCGCCGCTGGTAGCGTCCTCCTCGTGTCGGTCGCCCAGTTTGGTTGGTGCCGGCAGCGCGGTCGACCCTCGAAGCCTGTAATAAGTCGGACTTTTTAATTGGCCTCGAGAGGAATTTGTGAGTTTGGCAAAAGAGACGGCCAAGCCGGGGCGGCGCCCCTAGATCTCTCCAGGCTCGATGGCTGGCGGGGTTCACGGGAGGTGGTTCAAGCTTCAAGACCCCAACGACGCCACTGATGCTAATTCCTCTAAGGCTGGTGCTCCCGTGAGCATCAAAATCGTTTCCTTTACAGCATGACGGCATGGCAGTAACGTCGTGCTACCAACTACGCAACGGTTCGAAACGGGTGAATCCTCACCGGGCGGACCTCTCTCAAGCCGCGCATTCGTGGGATCAAAGGGGACCACCTAAATTCAGTGGGTTGGGAACACAATGCTGGCCTTCTCTCCTCATCAGTCGGCGGTACCCCGGTCCAGCTCACGAATGCAGTCGTGGTCCTGTTTGGCAAGCAGCCGCCACATCTTGCCCACTCTGGTGAATGCACCGAGAGTTAATGAGGGGGGCCCCGAAGGGAGGGCATTGTGAGCGTTTGACAGAGTCCGGGCTTGCTGCCATTCGTCCGTTGGGCCAGCAAGCCAAACTCGATCGTCTGGGCATTGCTTGGAATTATCTTGCCAGCTTCCCGACCTGGCAAAGCTTGGTCATTATCCTTGTTGGTGGGCATGGCGGGGCCGGGCGATTTGTGTGAGAGTTTCTGGGGGAGGCGGATTGTGGCTCTTGGCACAAGATAGGTTAGGCCAAAACTTCTTATTGGTTCTCAACTCCCGGGTTCTCACTGGCCCCCTTCGGAGCTCGGGAACGAAGCACTGGGGAAGGCGTTGGGGGAGGATTCCAACCTTATCACAGTGGACCGAGGTGGATATCATCCCGTCGAACAGTCGGCGGAATCCACCAGTCTCGGTCACCCCTGCCGTTTTGTGTCCCAGTGTTCGACAAAGACGCCGTTCTGTGATAAGGGTCGCCGAGATAGGCGGCATTCCCCCATGGAAGCCTTGTCGTTCGGTAATCCGCACAAGTCACCGGTTATCTCTCGCATCCTTCTTGAAGAAAAATCAGGCATCTCCCTACACCTACGATTATCCAGGTCGGCCATTAGTCTTTTCGCGTTATTTTCATCAGCTCGTTGGGACCAACTTTGACTCCCGTCGAGGCAAGTGCGAAGGAACAAGTGTCGAGAGAGATGGAACGATACCAACCCGACCGAGTTAGCCGGACGGCGCATGTGTGGGGGTATCTGGCAATTGCGGGGAAGAAACCCGCTGCAACCCCTGCCCGAGCAGGGGTCTTTCTCCCCTGCTGTTTCCCATTTGATGCGCAAACCCGTACTTCGTACGTCTTCTGGCTTACCAAAACCACCCCAATAAACCAGCCTCGAGGGAGAGAAGCTGATATTCCTCCTAAACATGGAGTTGTGGGTGTGGTTTTTTTTCTACTTGGAACCCTTGCGCGAACTTTCATTGCAGGATAGGAATGTTGAGAGAGGGAAATTACGGAACACAGACTGGCGGCCGAGGCATGGCCGGGGCCGAAACAATTCTTCATGCTTCGGCGCCGTATCCATCTTCACATGCCGGTGGTCCTTCAGCCAAGCCCTGGACTTCCAAACAGCCGCTCGATCTCTTGTCGTGTTCTTGTCGACGCACTACACTATTCATAGGCCATTCGGGGCTTTTGACTAAAAAAGGAAAGCTGGGAAGGCGAACTTACAGCCTGTCTCAGCCGCAACAGTTCAACCTGCCTTTTCGGTACTGTGATCGATTCCAAACTGTTGGAAACCAGACAGCTGCTGTTCAAGGCTGGCGAGCACGCGACTGCTAACCGCAGGAACCGTGCCCAGAACCCTGGACCGAACGCATCCATGCCCAACACGTGTCAGTTGAGACACCACAGCCTGCCATCTTCGCCGCTCGTCATTTCCACTCCCATTTGAGTTGTTTTGTTTCCAATGATCTCACATCTAACATCATCAATGATGAAACAACGTCAAGCCCCCAATTTAGTGTAAGTTCCCATCTTTCCAGCTAACACACCCCCAACCACTGCGCAGCCGCTCTTTCCCAACACAAACGCGCAAGCAGACCTGTGCGACAAGGCACCCCGCAAATTCACACCGCATCCAGTGAAATCTGCAGACTTGGACACCTTCAAGCCCAGCCGCTGCGGGGCGGGCTGTTGGTGTGTCCATGGAAGTGGATGAGGAAGGAGCAGGTCCCCGCCAAGCGCCCAGGCTCGCTGCAAAATCCGAGCATCCCTCAATGCGACGCTAATGTTGGGGGACTTTTCCCAACCGACAGATGGAATACCGGAACATCTCACGTTACACAGGATGTGCCGCGCGACTTCCTGTTACTTGGCTTTCTCTTCATTTGTCGTTCCCGCTTATGACTGCTCCAAACGGCATGTAATGTATGATGCTTTGTGTTATGCCTTGGCAGCCCAGCCAGACAGAGGAGGTCGGTAGGTGATCGAAACGCCACAAAAGTCGGCAACAGTCGGTTGAAGCGCTGCGATCGCATTCCGCCCATCCATCTTTGAGCGCCTCAGCGTCATGCCCCTCCTCTTAGCCTCCTTTTCTGCCCAGATCTTCTTCCCAGTCCACCCAAGAGGAATGAGGATTCGATCACCTGCGGCTGCGGGCATATCATGCCCCAAGCGAGCTATTCTCACCGCGCTCTAGTCAAGGACTAGCGCCCGGTGAAGCGGGGGTGATCTGGCAGCTCCCGTCGTCTGCCGCCCAAAGATAGCACCGTCTGGGCCCTCCTTTCTCACCCCCTTCACCCTTCCCGATCCAAACCCAGGGTTGATGAGGGAGACCCCAGGGATGATATGCGGCCGGAGAGGCCCCCGGGCCAATGTTGATTCTTCCTCGCCAAGCAACCTCGGCATGGCCCTTCGCTTGCTTCCCACCATGCCACTTTAGGCCCCGAAACGGGCTGGCCGCTCTCGCCGTCGGTGAGGCCCGAATGGGAAACATGAAGCCGAGTCGAGATGCAGTTCCAAGGACGTAAATGTGGTTGGGAAGGATAAACTCTAGGCCACTATCAAATCGCTCACATCGATAGGGGAAACTATTATTTTTTGTCTCCCTATCGTAAGACGAAGCCGGCTTGGCCTCAATGCGCCGAAGGAATGTTGGAGTCGGAGCCCGCCGACAGACCAATCGAGCCACAACCCGGGTGGCGCGCTCTAAACCTCGGATCGGGGACGCCCAATGCGACGTGTGGCTTCTTGTCGGCCATTTGAGTACCCCCAAACTCTGGTTCCGTCGATCTGCTCGGATTCCGTCGTGTCGCAACCCGCTCAAAGACTACCTGACCTCAACCGCCTTCTAGTAATTATTTGTTCGGCCGGCCTGCTTACGATGTATGTTCCCCAACCCATCTTGAATTCGAAGGAGTGTCGTCCATTGTGGGATTTAAGTTTGCCATCCGCTAGTGGTTACCCGAGTGGGTGGTCGCCGACGCTTACTCCAACCCAATTCATTGATTTTCAAGGGAGGGGTGAACGATCCGGGGTACAGAAAACATGGAAGACGCAAGTAACGCACCACACACGTGGAGGTTACATGGGCAAAACCAGCGTAGTACGGATGTCTGTGCAGGGCAGAACGTCAAACCGTTGACAGGTCACTCACTCACTGAAGGCACTAGCTTGCCCCTCTGACGATCACCCCCGCCATGCGTTGACCGACGAGACCGTTGGAGAATCCCCGGCCGGCGCCGGCAACTCCGGAAAAGCCGGTCGGCGACCCAAAAAGGGGGTTCGGTCACACGATCCGGGTGACGGGACCTGCAGCAGAACCAGTCCCGAGAAACATCTTACAACTGCACCGTAACAGTGTACACCGTCGCTTTCCCCAGTCTAGTATGGTCTCCGGGCTGAGGGCTTCCCCGCCTCGGATTCTTGCCTTGTGTGCTGGACGCTAGTATAGTCAGGGGGGTGACAACATCAAGGTTGGGCAGCAGAAAGCCGATAGAGTACTGGGCCGAGACCGTAACACCCGTGAGGTTGCAGGATGGGACAAGCGGCCGCAGCCCTTGCTCCGTGTGACGAGGGTAGGACTGATCTCGTGACACATCAGTGTGTTTGTTGCTATGAAATAACGGTATGCAGGTCATATCATACCGTAAAGACCTCCACCAAAGGCCGAATGGAACTATATGGTCGTAAATTTCATGGCCGGCACATACACTTTACTGGGATGCCCACCCCATTATAACGACGCCGTCCTGCGTATGATTCCACCAACCTATTAACCCGATCATGTTCTCCCAGAAGAACGGCAGAGGTGTCCAGAATGGCGATTCCACCAACCTTCACGGCCAACACCAAAGACTCCCCGGTTCCATAGGTGACAAGTTATGTTTCCTATACCCTCACGCTCGTCCAAAAGGGTATGTTACCCGGCACGTTACTGCCACCTGCCAAACTTAAATCTCATGTTTCGCGACTGCCATGGTGTTCATCACTCTGCTTCACTCCGGTTACGCGAGCACTCAACCAGACCCGCCGATAAAATTCACCCTTCGTCTCTCCTGCTGATTAGGCCCCTTCTCCGCTACGCTCCAAGAACACAATTATTTATCCTCGTACTTACTTTCCATTCACGTTGGAGGCCTTCCTCCCAGTATGTGACCCCCGGTACTCGAAATTGAAATTGAACAAGATTGACGGCTATTGTTTCACTCCAAGATGATAAAACCCAACTTGCGGCGAGATGCGAGGACTTATCCATTCGACGGCTAGTATAACATCAGCTCCATCAGTATAATACTCGCGATGGTTTGCATGATTCAAGACTGCTCGGCACATCGTCGAAAATGAATGTCCAATGGGCGTTGACGAGCAGTGGCCAGCTTCATGACAGCAAAAATAAGTTTGCCCAGTATTACTCGAGGAAAGGATGACTACATACATGGCGGTACTAATCACGCTGACTATGGAGCAAGAATTGGCCAATCTGGTAGCACCTGGTTGGGCCCGGTTTAGATGCTTAGCCTGGTAGTCCCGTAGTCCGGGTCAACACCATCCTCTCCGTGCCAACTTGCCTTACTAGCCCCTTAGCTAAACACTGTTCTCTTTCCTCTTTCTGCAGACCAGCTCACTAGTAAGTGCAAACTATGTAGATGTGAAGGTAGGTAGCCTTACTCTGACCCGAGCGTGATGTGTTCAACTTCGATCAACGAGCGTTCAACCTGCAAGGCCTCTCCGGAACCCTTAGATCCCAGGCAGCTCATCGGCCTATAACCCAGGGGTTTTAAACGTGTCTCAGGCCCATCTCAGTTGCCAGAAGACAACTACCCTCCAGTTTTAACATCCAGGAGTGGTAGCTCGGACATGTACGGGGTATCATGAGAAGGACTTAATTAGAGAAACCCCTCAAACAACGGGTGTGGTTCTCGTGTCCGTCTAAGCGTACACCTCGCACTAGCATAATTCAACGTCTTCAGACAAAAGACCAACGAAACGACGGGAAAGAAAGAAAGTTGAAAATCAATAATATTACGATAATATGACCAAACATCGCCTGATACCCCCTGCTAATAATACTCCAAAGGCTCAATTAGCTTCCGCTTTCTCGCCAAACTCGCCGGCCTCCAATATCTCAACCCCCGCTTACTCTTCTTCGTCCTCCTCCTCATCCTCATCCGCATACTGCACATGGAACTGCACCAACAACCAATCCGCCCCCGCAGTCTGCCTCCACGTGCTCCCCGCCGTCGCCACAATCTCCCGTGTACCCTTCCGCCCATGCCGGAACAGACTAATCTTATACACCAACGCTACAGCCATCAAATCGACCTCGACAACCAACGGGTCCCCATGGATACGGAACCCATGGAACTTGCGACCGGCGCCGGCCTGCAACACGTCGACAACGTTGGGCTCGGTGTCCTTGCTCAGGGGCTCGCACGAGTTGCGCGGGGCGAGGAGAGGGTTGATCATGACGCAGTCGTGCGCGATGTACTCCTTGAGCGACTCCGGGTCGTCGCAGAGGGCGCGCCAGAGGAGGGTCTCCATCTCGCGCGCGGCGGCGTGGTTGCGCTTGGAGATGGTATCGAGACGGGTGTTGGAACCCATGGTGGTTGAGGAGGAGACGTGCGGGCCTTCGCCGGGGACGGTTTTTTTCTTGTCGTTGGTGAGGCCGAGTGCGGTGGGCATTGTGTCGTCTTTTGGGGAGGGTTATTTATGGCAAGGTTGTTTTTTTTTCTTCGTCTTAAGTTCGTCGCGATAGTGGCGATAATTAGAAGTTTGGGATATCTCCGTGTTAAGCTTTTTGCGTGTATCTCAGCAAATCTATTAACAAATGCTGGCAATCGTCAAGCGTCGTAAAAAGTCAACGTATTGCTATTCAACCAAAAACTGGGCCATCCCTCTCTATTATTTAAAAACCCTTTTTATCTCCCCATCTCCCCCAATGACGACAACACATCCCTCTAAATCAAACGCCACGATTCCCTTCTCACAGAAAGGCACCAGCAGCGGAAGAAAAATCAAGAAACCGGGACGGGGGCAGCAGCCGAGTCAATGCAGAAAGCCATGGATCCCGGAACGGGATGCGGGTGCGCCGTTGACTGACGTCACACTTCTGCCCACTTTGGCCGTTGTCCAACCCACCCAACCCACCCAGATGAGAGCCAAGCTTCACGACTCGTGTTTTCACTCACGCACAGCCTCACGGTCTCGAGACAATTGACCCTTGACTCCGCAGGCCGTTGTAACCGTTAGAAAATCTGGGCCAGGGCCAAGGAGATCCGGTGATCAGGGTCTTTCGAGGGCCCGGGTTCTGCACTCTGCCCTTCCACGTTCAGACGCGTCGTTGGATTTTCCTTCTACGGGACTGTCTCCCGGTTTGTCACACCAGAGACCGAGAAATTCAGACACCAGGCAGCACATACGGCGAGTAAAAAAGAACTGAAAAATACACATGGGAGATTCGGTCCAGAAAGATCGCGATGCCCCCGGCCAGCAGGCTGAAACTCACCCCTTTCTTTCTCGAACCCAAACTTCCCAGCACGGGTTCCCGTCGCAACAAGCACGCTCAACCGGCCGTGCATGAACCGGGCGAGCCGGCTTATCCCGGCCTCTTCCGGCCTGCCGACGGCGCGGTATGTACACCTATTACAGTAAGGGACCAAATTCAGATACACCCCATACGGATTAAACGCCAAACGCGATACAAGCTTGACATACCGCCACCTTTCAACCACCACAACCCATTTACAAATTTGGTATAGAATTTGCTTTTCTGGCCGCCGATTCTGGCCGAGCAGATACACCACTCATGGGACCCAGATACTGTTCCACGGTCAGGTTGCCTCCTCACTCCTAGATCTAAGAAACTCCAACAACTTCTCCGAATCGTCCACCTCATCCCCAACAGCAACCGAAGGACCAAGCCTAGTATAAAACGGCCTTTCAAAATACTCCGGGTAGAACCCAGCATATTCCCAGTCAATGATCGCGTTGATCTTCAGCATATCAGGGTCAACAATGACGTTCTGCTGCGACAAGTCGTTATGGCAGAAAACGAACTCGTCTTGGTCAGAGACTTGCAAACGCCAGTCGTCTGTCTTTATCTGCCGCATGACACGGTATGATGGGATGACGAGACCCGATGGCCCGCCTATTCGGTTTGATCGTACAGTTTTGAGCTTTGCTAGGTGGATCGAAAGCTCCTTGTTTACAATGGCCCTTTGTTCTTCGGATAGGGAGGACATACCTACGCCTTCGATGTACTCGGTGGCTAGGTAGTATGCTTCGTCGTCCTCGAAGTCAAGGTATAATCTTGGGACTCTGGATATAAACGTTAGTAATTCTCTTCCTTCCGGGTAGTCTTTGTAAAACTCAGCCCGAAACAACACGCCTGAGGCTACGTACGGGATATCAGTATGCTGGCGGATGTACCGCAGTGCTGCCGCTTCGTTCATAAGACGTTCCTTTCCGAGTCGGGGTACGTGGAGACACCGGTAGCCAGTGCGATACTCCCTGGGTCGTAAATTCCGCTTGATGAACACATCTTCTCGGTGGTAGTATTTCCTCTCAAACGTCTGCGCGAAGCAGCCGTCCTCGAGATCTTTCTTTTCTGTAGACATGCTTATACTGCGGGGGTGTGATGTACACCTTGTCAATTTGAGGATTGGCTGAGAGGCGTAGGGACCGAGGGTAACATACAAGACAGATAACACGGGCTCGGGGTTGGTCAGTAGTGCTGGGGGACTTTGTTTGGGTTCCGTAACCGATTCAAGAGGCCGACCCGCTCGTCAGTCTTGTTGTTGTCGAGTTCACGGTGAGTTCTGATCACCCATCGGCCGTTGATGATCGAAAGCGGGGCCGCTGCTGTTGGCAGACACCAGTGTCGGTAGCTAACTACTTCGACCAACTCACGCGGACTAACCGAACGGAGGCTGGTCTTCTTAGTTTGAAGGCCAAGGAGTACCTAACCTCACGCTAACGGCACTGTCATTCCATCTGCCCCCGTTCCGTATCTACCTATCTATCCAAACCACCATTCCCATTCACAATATTAATCACGTTGATACCAATAAGAATGACAATAACACTAGGAATAAGGATAACCATGACAATAATGACCATAGTAAGGATGATGATACAACACAGTTACTAGGTACTACAACTAATTCCCCAGTTCTAAACCCGCCAAAGCAATGGGCGAGTACCCATCACCATTAGACTGTTCACTAAACTGGGATAATCTCTAATTATTCGGTGAGAATGATCGACCAAGGGGGGGAAGAAAGTAGCAAACCCGGGTTCAAAAGCAAAAAGAAGAAGAAAGACCAAGGATATAATAGTATATAATAGTAATAACAAGCCCCCCCCCCTCCAATTCCCTCCATCACGCCCAAACGCCGCTTGTTCCATGTTCCATACACAGATCATGCTGTTGTACCTTATCATATCATCCCCGACCAACTCTTCATCATCTTCTGGAAAGCACAATACAATACGTTCACCATCCATCACCTCAAGGAATCGCCATTAACCCTAGCTCGCCCGCACTCATTTCCTCGATATCCTCATCCACCCATCCACCCATCAACCCCAAACTCCATCCATCCACCGCATCACAAGCTCATTCACCTCACACAAACTCGTTCCAGCATCACCATACCCACCATAATTGCCGCCCTCATCAAGATCCGCCAACACATCCACCGCGCGATCATCATCACCTGCTCGACCCATAATCAACATCCACGGCTGAACCGCGGCACCGTCCTAGGGTTTCTAGCCTTGGTTTCCCACCTCTTTTCCCTCTTGCTTATGTTGCTGGGCCTGCTCCTGCCCCTGCCCCTGGTGCTGCCCCAGCGCCGGTGGTTGTTGCTGTGGTGATTTCTGTTGCGATGATGTCTGCGCTTGTGCCTGTTCCTCAACCAGGTTTTGCGCACCTAAGTCACCCCTAGCAAAACTCAAACTCGCCCTCCGCAGGTTGACCATCATCTTCTCCACTAGTGCTGAGCTATCGTTGGTATTGGCGTTGCCGTTGGTATTATTATCCTCCCTCGCAACCAACCCAGCATTAGCCGCTGGCGCACCTTGCGCGCCTTGCATCGGCAACCCAGGAATGGGAATCGGCACTGGCGTCTCTTTAACACGCGCGGGCGCTCCCGGGGATGATATCGCAGGCGATTCCTTAATTCGCACGGATGCTCCTGGGGACGGCGCTGCGGGCGCTGCGGCCGAGCTTGGGGTCGGGGTCTTCGGAGAGCTGGTCGGGGTCGAAGCAGCAGCCATCTGTCGAACATATGGAGGCAGTGGGATCGGACTGTGGCTCTGTTTTGTGAATACCGCCTTTGCCGGTGCCGTGGCTGGCGCAGGCTGTGATGTGGCCTGTGGCTGGGGTGGTTGCGGTGGTTGAGGTGAGACTTGGAAAGTGTGCTGGCTAGGTTGAGCCATATGTGGTTGAGGGTAGAACTGGGGTGCTCCGTATTGTGTTTGACTCGGCGGGTGCGGTGACACCGGTATAGGCTGCGGGCCGTTATGCTGCGCCAGATAACCATGGTGATACATCGGTGCCGGGCTGCCCGAGGCCATGGGAGGGTAAGGGGATGGTGACTGCGAAGTGGGAGGCGGCCGCGGGAGTAGTTGTGGGTACGCAGAGGAGGTTTGGGGGTACTCGGGGCGTGGTCTGGCGGGCTGCAGATTCGATGCGGCAGCCTGTTTCGCTGAACCTTTGCTGTTACCTCCAGACAGCGCTTTCTGGGCTTTAGCCATGAACTGTTTGAAGTTTCCGTCCTGCGCGTTGGGGTAAGCGTTCCATGCATTAGACGGACGATGCCCCGAGTCCCTGTGGCGCGTTAGTATTACCATGAAAATGAAAAAGTAAAGTTTATCTTGGTTGACCTCGGGAAAACATACCTCTGATACGCCCCCGGCGCTCCTCCCGGTCCGCCAACTCCAGGCTGTGACTGTGACTGCGACTGCGACTGCGGTTGCGTGTGGCCGTTGCCACCAGGGGAAGGGAGTGCCGACGCCGTCATCGGAGCAGCCGCGCCCGTCATGGACACAGGCCACTGCGGAGAGTGCTGAGGATGATGTTGTGGCGGATGCTGCTGCGGATTATGCTGCGCATGCTGCAAGTTCTGGGGATGCTGCGAAAACTGCTGCTGGTGCTGGTGTTGCACGGATGGTCCTGATGTCATGTGAGCGGGGGGCCAGGATAATCCAGGAAGCTTCGGGAATCCATTACTACCTCCGACGGGAGCGAACCGATCCGACGAGTACGGTGCCGAAGCGCCCTTGCGCGGGACGTCCGGGCCAGGGAGCGGGTACGGCTGCACTTGGAAAGTGTGCTGATGTTGCGGGGCCTGTCGTAACGGCGCCTGCTCCTGCTGCTGCTGCTGCTGCGGCTGATGATATTGATGTTGATGATGATGCATATGCGGCGGCGGTGGTGGCATGAACTGCTGCTGCTGAGGATGCTGGGGAAACACATGCTGATGAAACGTCGGCTGTTGCGCTGGTGGCCGCGCCGCCATAGGCTGCGCCTGGAACTGCTGAAAGGCCGGTCCCGGTGCCGGGGAAGGCGAAGGTGAAGGCGAGTTGACAGCAAACGTGTGCGAGGTGAACGGGGCCGGAGTTTGACCAGGGGCCAGGGCAACCGGCTTCCTAGGCTTGTAAACATACGGCTTCTCCTTTTTCTTGGCAGCCGACACACCAGCCTGCGGGAGCCCAGTGAACGCAGCAGTGTAGCCTAGATGCCCGCCGGGAACTAGCGGCCTGGCCTGAGCGACCGAAGCAACCCGCGCAGGGGGCGGCGGTTTCGGTATGGTGTCCAGGAAGTTGCCCTTGGGATTATGCCATGGCTTTGACGGATCGTCCGTGTATTGGGCCTTAGCCTCCGTGGACGTGTTGCCAAGGTAATGCCAGATCTGGTCCGCGCGCGCCAGGTCGATCTTGACCTGTGCCCTGTTCTTGATGACCTCCCCGCCGTGGAACTCGGCCCAGGTAAATCCAGGCCCGAATTCGTCGTCCTTCCGGGGTGCCTCGTCGGCCGACCGTTTCGCGTTGATCTCCCTCTGCGCCTTTCTGGATGTCGGCATCGGGATGGCATTGGGCGACGCCTTAGGCAGACGGAAGTCCGCAGGGTCCGGCAGCAGCAGCCATTTCCATTCGACTTCGACGCGGTCACTACAAGTTGCTGTTAGTACACACTCACCTCGTAACTGATTCCGCTGTTGAACATGATGTTGAACATACCCATTGGGAATGATGTCGAGAAGCAGTGTCTCCTCATCAAAGCGGTTCTCAACAACCACACCCGCAAAGATCTCCCCGCGGTAATACTGCAACTGGCACACATCATTCTTCTTGAGCGCCTTCGCAGCCGCCCGGACCACAGGGCTCTCCGACAGGACATCGCCATCCGCCTTCCTATCTCTCTTCGTCCGATGGAAACGGCAGCTGAATTCAAATGCCTGCTCCTTATACTCGGTCCCATCTTCCCCAAACACGGGCACTTCCGCTTCTTCCACAAACACCCCCGCAGCCGCCGCGCACGTGGCATGGTAGGCTCTCGGGCATTTCTTCTGGGAGCACTGGAAGCACGCGCCGCGTTTGGATCGGCAGTACAGGCACTTGAGCTCCAGCCGCGCCTTGTCGATCGCACCGGCATTTGCGATGATCTCCTGCCCGTCCACCGTCTCGATGTATGTCTCGGGCAGGTACAGCGCACACATGCGATGGGCCTTGCGGCCGTCGTCGGTCGGCATGATCTCGGCCCCCGGGATATCGCTCGGGCAGAGACAGCACGGTGGCTCGGCGTGCGCCTTGAGCCGGACGCGGACCTTTTTGGTCTTGGTGCGCGGCTCTTTGTCGTTGGCGCCCCGCTTGCGTTTCCGGCCGGGGGCTTTGACGCGAACGGTGTGACTCGAGGGGGGACTCGGAAGACCCGTATCTAGGTCGTCGTCATCCTCGTCCTCGTCTTCCTCGTCCGTCTCCTCATACTCCGTCTCTTCCCCACGGAGCTTCCGCTCGATCTCGTACACGTCAACCCACACACTGTCCTGAGCCTGGGCGCACTGGCACTTCTTGGCGATCTTGCCCATCGGGAGCCAGCTGTCCAGCGCAAAGTTGACAGCCTCGGCGCAGTTGTATCCGAGGTTGTATCCGGAGTGGTAGCCGTAAGGGTAGGTGACGACGAACTCGCCGGGGTAGGAGACACACTTGTTGACCGTGATGTTGTAGTTCTGCTTCAGGTGAGATGGGGAAATGAGGAACCCCTTGTGTCGGAGGAACTGATCGCACGCCTTCGCTTCCGTCGGCCAGATGTTCTTCATCGCAGCCTCGAACCGCCGGGCATCAGCCTGGGAAATGCTGTACCACTGTTTCGGCGCTCCGAAGTGCAGGTAATTGATACTGTAGAGATCAACATCCTCTAGATGCCACGCAAATGTCGCTTTCCACATGCCGAGATACAGGTACGCCGTGTTGACACCGGGAACCTTAGTGCCGAGCACATCGAGAAGGTTGGGTAGGTTGTTCAGATTCCACTGATCGACAGAGTCATCGAACAACGTGCCGGGAAGATCAGCCCCATACAGCGGCGGAGCGTAGGTCAACGTCTTCCAGTACGTCTTCTCCAGCTCCTCGCACCGTTCTGGCGTGAATTCGGAGATGTCCATGTGATAGTCCCAGTCCCTAAAAGCGGCTTCATCAATCATCGCCGAACCCTCGCGACGGATGTACTTCCGCCGCGCCGACACGGACTGCGTCTTGGCCTGTTTGGATTGCCTCACAGACCCCATCCGCCGGACAATCGGCGGCCCATCCTCGTCGCTGTCCTCCCTCTCCTCCTCGACCGACTTCACAACCTCCTCCTTTTCGGGCGCCGGCGATACGGGCGTCATCGGCCGGTCCTCGTCTTCCTCGGGGTCCTCCTTTGCGCCCCGCGTCGACCTCCGCGTCGCTCGTCCTCCTCGCCCCCGTTTCTTCGCCGGGCTGGGATTCGCAGCGGCAGCGCCGCGAGTTCTAGTCGCGGCCCTACGATCGGCATTGGCCCGGCGCTCTCCACGTCTAGCGGGCGGTTGGTGCTCGCTTTGGTCGCAGAGCTGTCGCCACTGCGGAAGGTTGTAGGAGCGCTGATGCAGGACGTTGACCTGCCGGTAGGTTCCTGTGGATCCCATAATCTCTTGCTTGATCGGTTCGCGCACTCGGATCTGCTTGATCAAGTTGTCGATAGGCGGGAGCGACTCCTTCCACTCTTGCGGCGCAATGATCTTGATAATACCGGATTTCATGCCATATTTGTCGACCTTCTCCATCTGCAATCTCTTTGTTAGCAAGCTTGGGACAGTAAGTCAGGACCGGTAAGGTGTCTGGCGTACGAAGCGTTTGAAGTCCTGGAACTGCTTCATAGTCGGTTTGAAGACAGGCACAGTGCCAGACCAGTGGTCAGGGAGAATCTCCCCGATATCCTCCACAACCGGCGGCTCCGGCCCATCCTCTTGTCCAGCCTCTGGTGCAGCCTCTGGTGCAGCCTCGGTCGCCACCTCCGGCTCAACCTTGGGTTCTTCTTCTTCTATCGGCGCATCCCCCACGTCGGTTTTAGGCTCGGCCTTGAGCTCGGCCTTGATTTCCGCTTGAAACTCGTCCTCGAGGGCGCCGTCTAGCTTGCCGGCGACTTCGTCGAGGTCGCTTAGTTCCGAATCGCTGCCGTCGGCGTCCACGGCATCGTTGCTATCTGGCGGCGAATGCAGGGCGGCGGCCGGTTTGGGGTTGACGCTGTCGGCCGGCAGCTCGACGTCCATGGCCACGGGAGGCGCCGGAGCGCCAATCGCTTCGATGGACATTGTGCTGGGCGCTACATGCGTCCTATCGGTTCTATTTCGTCCGTCCACAATGCCGACAAGTTTTGAACTTTTTTCGTTTCTTTTTGGTGAGGAAAGTTTTCGTGTCCTATCGCTCAGTTGCCGGCGAATTGCACGAGGTGACGAAAGATGATCGCCAAAGCGCTGGGACGTTCAAGTGTCAGTCGGACAAATGCCGAGTCGGAAAACGGGTGGGTGAGCGAGCAAGCGCTGGGATTCGACAGAGACATCAATCCCTCTCAAGATTTCGCGGTTCCCCCCCTGTTGTTCGGCGGGGGCTGGGGACAAGGACGGGCGACAAACTGAACTTGACGGCTTGCCGAAGGGGAATCGAATTCGGGAGGATTCCGGGTTGATCGCTCCCCAGCAAGGGCCTGCGCACGCTGCGCAAAGGGGAAAAAATGCGGGTGGGACCACCAAACGGGAATGGTGCTTTGGCGGCTGGTTTCAGTGGGCAACAGCGCTGCAAGTGACCTGAACCGGCCCTGCGAGACAAGCGCCCTTGACCTCAACCTGCGAAAAAGCTGATTTGGAAAGAGCGCAAAAGTTGGCTTGCCAATTCCACCAAATGCAAGGTCTTTCACCTTGAAGCAGTGTCCCTCGAGTTTCAAATGAATAGCTATCGGCAAGTTGTGCGACTCGAGATCGGGCTGCAAAGTCGGGCCGCGTGGTAGGTAGAAGAGATGGAAAAGTCACCAGGTCGCATGGAGCAAACGGCAGGCGCGAAGCAAGGTTCTGTCGCCACACTTTCCTTCGACTTGCTGGGAAAATGAAGGTTCCATGACGCGCTAGCCTTAATACGGCAGAGACGCCGGGGCCTTCGCGCACGAATGTGACCACATGATTGGTTACGGAGCCCGGCTGAACCGTGGGCGACCACACCCCAGCGCCAAGACCTCGAGCGAACGTCATTTTTTGCTTCACCTCCATTGTTCCCCGACGTGGACATCACGGCCTGCAGCGGGAGGTAGACGAAAATAGTGATGGAATTAGAAAATAGAATCATATTCTCATCGCTGTCATATCTCGGTAATTCTGTCGAATGATGATAAAGGTCCAAAGCATCGATTACGGCCTCATCTTCGAGGTCTCATCAGTTACGGTAAACAGGTAGAAACAGTCGGAGAACCTCGTGATGGTGTTTTGAGATGTTGTAATTGTGCGATGCGGCGGCTATTGCGCCGGGCACACATGAAGTCTCACGAAGAATCAAACTTCAACAGCGGGGCGTTAGAAAAACACCACCTCCCATGCCCTCCTCCCCCAATCAGACCGCCAAACCCCCTCAACAGTAAAATGAACTCCAACCATTCTAACATCCTCCCTCAAAACGTCCCTCGTGTCCCTCAACATGCAACCACATGCAGGGCTCACACAACCATCCCATACCCTTGGGAAGCGTGAGTTGATCGCGCTCGCAAATCGGGTCTCCCCCAGATTAGATAAGATCTCACGAGCCAAACACAACGCCGCTGCCCCTGAGCCGCACCCCAAAAAAAGGCTGGGCAATCAAGTGGAACAACACGTGGGAAAGGGGAGTTGTCTTGGGTGCAGCAGCAGCAGCCTGCCGGCAGGGCGCGGCCGGGCCTTGTGTGTGGTCCAACCGAGCAGCCTGCCTTCGTTGGGGTCCGCCGTTGTGGGATGTGGGGGTGTCTCCTAGAAATTCCGGCCACTCACCTCACCAAGGGTTAGGTGAGGGGATGGATGGAACTGGGTGGGAGGACAATGACGATGAGTTGCAGGCAGCCTGATCTGAGGGTCGAGAAGATGGGGGTCATTGAACGGGTTGAAACTGATTTCTGTTTTCGTAAACGTGATATGTTGATGACAATCTGCATTCGACGTCGACATATTTGAGAGCTTCACTTTCTGTCCATCTTCAGTTGAACGCTTCACATTCCGACAATTAAAACTCCCTACCTGAACATACCTTACGCAGCAGGTTCTAACACCGTAAATCTTCATTACCAATATATGCGGGCAAGCGCCAGCCAAACAAACGGCCCAGCGCTCGAACAAGCTACATGAAGCTAAGGAAGGTAGAAAATGTAGATACATACATACATCCATGATCACAGCAAATCTATGCACCCACCCCTAAGCTTACTAAGTTTCCCATAATATTCGTCGTCATGCCATTCATTATACACTTGCAACCTCTGCACCCAAGCCGACCAGTTCAAACAGCGACAAACAGCCGTCAACTGCTAGCCATCCGATCCCTGCGCAGAATGGTTAGTATCATGCATGTCTCGCCCAATCATAACGAGTAAATCATGAAAGATAGCAAAAAGAAGGAAAAGGAAACATACCAGCGTAAACAACCAACTTCGTCACAACCTCCACATCATACCTCACTCTCGGTTTCACCAATTTCGAAAAAACCTCCTTCTCCCCTAACTCATCCTCCTGCCCCAAATAGAAATCCACCCCCTCGGTAGAGTTCGGCCCCGGCGCATCGGGCTTCGCACTCGCCACCACCGTCCCCGTCCCCATCATCTTCTCAAACCCCGCCACACTAGCAACACTGCTCTGCACGCCCGACGCCTTCGAATACGCCCCATCGACAGCAGCCGCCTTCTCTCTCAGCCCGTTCAAGCTCGCCGTCCCTTTCAGCCCGGCACCACCTGGCGGGGGGGACGGCGACGCAGACACGTTATTCGGCACGCCGGCATCGCTTCCCAGGCTCTCACGCCGCCGACGCTCGCGGTACGCCAGCGTCTCGTACGCGTCTGCGGCACTCTGGGGACCAACACTAACGGAACGACCCCGGCCGGGCCCGCGGAAACTGCGGACCAGCTTGGGAAAGTCGCTGACGTTGGGTAGAACATTGTCGTCGCGCACATGCAGCGGCACGTTTTTGTACTCAGAGGCCGGGACAAAGAAGCGGCGAGGCAGCGACAAGCCATGGGTTTCGATAACGCGGTAGAGATGCGGGAGGACTTTTAGGAGCGTGGGTTTCATAACCCCGCGCCAGGCAAACACGGCCGCAACGCCGAGGACAACGCGAGTAATAGCGCGCGGCCAGCCGAGGGCGGCCAGGTCGAACGTGGCGAAGGGGCCGTTGTAGATGGCGGCGAAGACGGAGTGGCGCGCGAAGCGCCAGGTGCCGAGCTCGTGGCCGATCACGACGCCTGCGAAGGCGACGCTGTCGTCGAAACAGGGGCAGTCGTCGGCGGGTTCGGGGTGGACGCGCACGAACACGATGATGGCGAGCGCGACGGCGATGGGCGCGATGTAGGCGCTGCCGTATAGCCAATTTTCGAAGCTCGGTGCGTAGTAGAACTCGACGAGCGAGATGGCTGCGCCCATCAGGGAGCCGAGGATCACGTCGACGAAGCCGTGCATGCCACAGTACAGGCGGCCGATGACAATCGAGAGGGCGTAGGCGTAGGCGAGTACTTCGAACGCGAGGGAGACGGTTGGGGAGAGCGGATTGTTTTCGCGGTGGAGCATAAGCACGGCATAGACGGCGACCGAGACGGCGTTGGCCGAGTGCGTGGAGGGAAAACCGTACTCGAGGGCTGCCGAGCCGGACATGGTAATACGCTGGAGCGGCGGCGATAACGGGCGCGGGAGCGAGCACATGTCCTTGATAAAGCCCGTGAAGCAAACTCCCGCAGCGAGAATATGAACGAGCCTGTTGAGTTAATCGAGGAGTTCCCCATCGATGTCAGCCCAGCTGGATTGGATATGGCTTTGTCCGACCCCTCAGCGCCGTTTAGGTGGCGGTTCCGGGTTTCTACCTACCCCTTGGCAAAGTCCCTCCAGCCGCACCAGAAAAGAATTGGTAGCCCGACCATGAAGAAAGTGTGTGTGCCGAGATTAGCCGTAATCGCAAAGTAGCTATCGAGCGCGGGCGTGCGCATGAGGTTCTGGAGGTAAGCGAGGTAAGGTGTTTCCCACCGCACGATCGGGAGG
The DNA here is from genome assembly GCF_033296635.1 of Dichotomopilus funicola. NCBI lineage: Eukaryota > Fungi > Ascomycota > Sordariomycetes > Sordariales > Chaetomiaceae > Dichotomopilus > Dichotomopilus funicola. Next base: position 140,439 of record NW_026944084.1, on the reverse strand, counting down.
AGTCGTTGTCGCAGGTTGTATCGCCATTTCGGAAGAGCGCGTTTGTCTAGTAATGGGTGTCAGTCCTGACGTCTTGTATTCATGCTTGCATCCCGTCAAACGGGTTGGTTGTATTCGCAGGCCTTCAGTTGAGAGCCACGAAGCTCTGAAGAGCGCGGGGCATTTAAGGGGCGGACGAGCACATTGGGGTCATCCCAGATAAGAATGCGCCAGTACAAGTTGGACACCAGAGTGCAATTGGCAAAAACCATGGACATACAATGGTGCAAGCTCCTCAACCCAGCATCGACAACATCCTTCTGGCCTTTCGGCTCGACGATCGTGGGAACCGAGCCGGTCTCAGCAGACGCTGCACCAGCGGCAGCGCTGCTACTCGGCGCGCCCATTGGAGGGGAATTCGGTCGTTCGGGTGATCGTGCCGAGGTACCTTTATCCAAACGTGGCTACTGTCACCAGTTTGGATCCGAAACACACGGAACCTCAGCGGCGGAAACACGGGGAGACGTCGGGATCGGTACGATGGTGGCTGTGAGACATTGATGTCGTCGTGGTCCCGAGGAGACGAGGTTCGTTCATCGGACAGACAGCAGTCAGACAGACAACGGGACGAAAAAAAAGTCGGGCCCACGGGAACCGGGACTTCCTGGCGCACAGCACGCAACTGGACTTGACATCCACTGGACCATGAAGGTGTCCTGCCAAGCCTGCCTGCCGGAGGGCTGCCTGATTGGCCCGTGGTTCCAGGGGCAGAAGCTCCCGCGTTCACCGCCCGGCCAAAAACGCGAGCTGATTCGCCGGAGCTCACTAAGGCCCTGTTCTGCCAGGTCTTCCATGTGATCTGTCATTGCGGAGGAAACATCAAATGGAAGCTAATATCAAAAAGTATCGACCCTTCTTTTGATGTGAAATAAAAAGCCCCCAAAAGAAGGGAAATCCTCGCCAAATTTAAATCCAATAATTAGAATCAAGCATAAATCCCGAAAACAGGAGAAAAAGACGGGGACTCACCATGTCTTTCCCGCTCGCGGGCAAAACTGCGATTGTCACCGGCGGCGCAGGTGGGATCGGGTTTGCAGTGGCCTCGAGGTTCGCCCGTGAAGGGGCAAGTGTGGTTCTAGTTGGCCGCTCCCAACGCAACCTGGAAACGGCATCCGAAAAGCTCAAATCGTCCATCCCGACTACAGGGATCACACCCATTCAACAGCATGCACATTTTCGGATGAGCGTGGACAAGCCGCAGGACTGGGAAAGATTGGCGGCAAAGTATGTAAGTCAAGTATTTCGGTGTTCATGCGGTTTGATATTTATTATTATTTTTATTTTTCGTTTTATGTCCTCCTACGCCACCCCTTTAAGTGATTCTTTCTCTTCCCCATCTTCTTACATTCATCATCCATACCCAACGCTCTATCCATTGAGTTCAATGAGCCCAAATCTCACTCACACCACTCTTCCTAGCCCAAAACACACTACCTCATCAATTGCGCCGGCGAAACCCAGCGCTCCCTCCTCTTCCAGCTCAGCGAGGAGGGCATAAACGAGCAATTATCCATCAATCTATCCGGCGCCATCTACGGAGCCAGATATGTCGGCAAGAACATGGCCCGGCTTGCTACTGCTCAGCGGATTGCTGCTGCCAAAAGCGCAGCTTCTTCGACCAAACTACCTGAAGATGATGATCATGCGGATCTTAAGGACGAAGATAAGGGGGTTTCACCCTCATCTGCGTGTATCATCAACATCTCGAGCTTGCTCGCGTACAGGGCGGATAAGGGCACGTCGGTGTATGCTGCTGCCAAGTCTGGGCTACACGGTATGTTTCGGAGGAGGCGAATGATAGAAGAAAAGGTGCACGCATGCTTACCATAGGGGACTGCCCCTTCCAACTAGGTCTGACTACCTCGCTTGCTCACGAACTGAGTCGTCACCGAATTCGCGTCAACACGGTTGTGCCAGGGTACATCTTAACCAACATGACGAAGGGTGAGTGCTCCGATTTCGTCTTGAGCCAATCCTCAAATCTGCCATTTTGAACCGAGAGTCCCGTTCCCTTAGTTACTTACACTACTCCTGTCTTACAAAAACCACTGGCCCGCGTCCATATCCTACCCTGTTTCCCACCCTCCACTTTCCTTCCCCCGGCCTTGCCGCGCATAGCAATGCTAAAAGTCCATATGCCATGAACCAACAGGAGATATCGAGAAGCAATCAGAACTGGCCGAAAGGATACCTGTCGGCCGGTTCGGCACCCCCGACGAGGTCGCCGATGCCGTCGCTTTTCTCGTAAAGAATGAGTATGCGAACAACTGCATGCTCAACCTTGACGGCGGTTTGAGTGCCGTGTAAGTTATCTAGAGTGCAATGGATCGCGGGCAAGGCAAGACTAAGAAAATAGTTAAGGGACCGTTGAATGGGCTGGGAAAAAAGTCTTTTGAGGGCATTACCCGCTCAATCATCATCAATGACGATCGCGCCACCGCCAGCGGCACTACCGCCCGCAGCATCGTCCAAAACAACGATATCATCATCATCGTCGTTACCACCCTTGGCACCCGCCACCGTCCTGGCCTTCTTCACAACTGCACCGGCATCCTCTAGATCATCTGGGTGTGGCCGCTTGGCCGGGATGACCTCCGACACCGCCTCGCTTTGCTGTCGGCTGGCGCCATTGTCGGGGCCAATGCCGTTCTTGGTGCTATCGTTGGTAAAAGAGGCGGCGACCCCTGGGGTGGGTGTCTTTTTGGGTTTGTTCGGGATCTTGATCTCTTGTTCAGAGATGCCGCGGATGGGCTTGTCCGTGAGGGGTTCCTCGCTGTAAATGGGATGGATGAAGTTAGACGAAAGCTGGAGGTAGGAGGGCTCCTTGCCAAAGGGGAACATGACTTACGCTTCTTGGATGGCGACGACCACGTTGACGAAGGGTTCGTCGTCATCTTCGTCAGTGATGGTAAGGAAGGAATCCGATTTAATACCTGTAGCAAACTGTCAGAGTGGTGTGCAAAACAAGGCATATATCCCATCCGCGCAACGTACCGAGCTCGCTCAGCTTCTTGGTGAGATTGTCCGTCTCGTCAGGGTCATAAAGAATGCCGACCTCATTGCTGATAGAGATCTCCTTCTCTCCGTAACCCAACTCCAACTTCAAGAAGTCCTCCACCAGATCATTCAGTGTGGCCCTCGAGAGATCGACGTAGGCACGAGTCTGGAACACGCTGCAGACAGGGCAATCTGGGTTAGGTTCTCGGGACCTGTCCGACGCAAGAAGGCGAGCGGGCGCAAACGGGGTTAAAAACACCTCCTTGGTCTTGTCGTACTCGCCCTTGAGCACTTTGAACCCCTCGAGCACGCAGAGACCGGCTACGATCGCGTTCGTGGTAGCGATGGCGGGAATGATGTTACCCGCCATCTGCTTGATCTCGAATTTGGACTTGCCGTCGATGCCAAACAGCGCCGATCGAATGTTTGCGCTCGCAGCCACAAAGTCTAGCGTGTCCTCGTCGTCCTTGTCAAACGTGATGATGGCGTCTTGGCCCGCCTGCTTCAGATCCAAGATGCGAGTGCTCAGACGGTCAAGGCTGTCATTGAAGACAACCAAGTTCTCTTCCAGCGACCAGACTTTCTGATCGTCTTTGACAACGGCTTCCTTGTTTGCCAAGACCCTCGACGCCTTCTCCAGCAAATCCTTGTAGACGAGTGGCTCTGGTGGACGCCTCGTCTTCCACATGTCCTCCATGGACCGCAGTCGAACAATATCGGCGTTAAACACCTTGTCAAATAGCATCTGGTGGAAATCAGGGGTCCCAACCGATTGGCGAATCTTTCTCAACGCTTCCGACTCCCGTTTGAGCTCGGCGATCTCGGTCGCGTTGTCGGCATCAGATGAGTGGTCGAAAGCGGATTCGTCCTCGCTTGTTCCGAAGATCTCGTTGAGGAGGTAGCTCTTGCCCCAAACGATGCAATGAATCGGCTGACTTGGTGTGCTGCGGATGGTGCAGACTGGGAAGGATTTCGGGGTCTCCTTAGGTGAGCAGTCGTAGCAGGCCGTCACACCCTTCTTGATGACCTGGACCTGGCCGTTGAACCCGGTCGTGCCGCTCTCAATCAGCGGCACGTCCGCAGCTAGACACATCTTGTTGACATGTCGCCGGGCCTCCAAGTTATCGAGCGCGTTGAAGACAATCCTGAAACTGCTAAACCACGCAATGTTAAATTGGGCGTCTTTGATGTTGGCATGGTGGGCGACAATCTTGACTGCTGGATTGAACTTTTCGGCAACTTCTTTCGCAACCTGATACCGGTTAGTCAACACAGAACAAGCTGACATAAGGACTCTCTGACTCATGAGATTTCTTACCAATGCTTTCGATTTCTTAATATGTTCCTGACGGAAGAGAAATTGGCGGTTGAGGTTGCTGAGGTCGATTGTGTCAAGGTCGACAACATGTACCTCCCCAAATCCAGTAAGAACGAGATTCTTAAGAAGTTCGCACCCAATGCCGCCAGCGCCAACCATCAACACTCGCGACTGTTGTACCGTGGTTAGCGATATCTCCGAGTCAAGTTTCATGGCGGATGAGGTCATGGCGTCGAATGCGTAACGGAAAATTCGAGAATAACGAAGAGGCCGGATTCTCCCAGTTACCTCTCTAGAAGGGAATGAAATCCACAATCTTGAAGGTTGGTGCAGAAGAAAGGAAAGAACAGGGTCAAGGAAGCACGAATTTGAGTGGACCGTGGATCTGTCGATGGTTGGATGGGTGTCTTCAAAGTCCACGGAGCAGGAACGCAATAAACCCATAGAAAATGAAAGAACCCCGGGTACCGACCTGTTTAACATGCGCATTCAAACCGCGCCCCAGCGACTGTGAGTTAAAGGTATCGCGCGCCGCAGACGGCACCAGGACAGGAACCACGGGAGGAACCGGCGTCCCCGGTGCAGCGGGTACCGCCGTGGTGTTTATGCTGGTTGCCGCGCTCATGACGCAAGGCTGACCAAATAAAGGGCAGGTAAGACTACTGTGTCATAAAATGTGAATTAATAAAATAAAAGAATGTTACGATATGGCCATTGGCATGGCTTTTGCGAAAGGAACGAGCTCTTGTCTTCCAGAACCTCTCCAATCCTGGGGCTTGTTAGTGGTGTTTCTTCTGAGAGCTCAGCAGGACCACAGATGAGGCGCACCTCCAGCTTGTCCCTTATGTGGGGCTTCCAAAGCAACTGGTCCAAGCGCCAGCCCCACAGCACCCAATGCTGCGGCCTTGCACCTCGCATCAATGCAGGAACCCAGGGTCGGCAAGGGAGAGACGAGCATCTGGTTCAAGAGGATTTTTAGCCAGTCCTCCTTAAAAGGCATGAACAGATTTCCGGGCCGATTCAACTTTGCAATTCGCCCTCGCCTCTGAACACCAACCGCCGCGAGTTTTGCTCGTCTTTTCTAGCTGCCAAAGTTTCTCAGATTATTGGTCGCCCTACGGATAGTTACTCAGCCGTAGACCCACCTTTTCTTACGGCCAGGAACTGGGAGTCAGGCCGAAGAGACATCAACCACTTGAATCTTGAAAGATTTCGGTCCCCCAAAAAGTAAAACTCCCTCCAAAGTCACAATATCCGTAAAGTTTTTTTAACACAGCATCCTAGATTGATATGTACTTCTGAACCTCCGACCCACCAAACACAAAACCAAAGGGTCCAACGATCTTCAGGTTTCTTTGCATAAAGCCGAAAATGACATGAACGTTATGGTATTTCTTCTTTCGCACAATCGAGTGAGAGCATCGGTGTTCAAATCTCAGTGCACGTTCCCCCTTTTCAACAATTCCCACCGTAACTTTCACTTTCACCATCTTCCACAACCCTTCCACCGCTCCAACGCTGCTCAACTTCAACCAACATTTTTGCCACATCCCTCCAAATTTTTCTCCCATTCATCTTTTTTACACTCCAGCCCACCCAGAAAGAAAATGTCTGACGACGAGCCCGACCACGAGCTCCTCGAGCTCCTGCGGCAGCACATGCAAGGGAAGCTCACCCTCAACCAAGAGCCCGAGACAGGGGTTCTCGAGGGCGCGGAGTGGGTGTACGACAACTCGATCGACGTCGCACTCGACATGCGCTCCTGCAAGAACGCGGCCGCAGCCATCTACGCCCAGATGAAGGAGAAGCAGTACTCGCCTGCGACTTGGTCGTCTCACGAACTGCACCCGGACCGCTGGGAGCTAGGCGATGAGGAGACTGTCGCTTTCATCTTTACCATGGACCTGCTCAACTTCTCGTTTTGGAGTGAGAAGAAGGAGGAGGACCGGTTTGCGGTTGAGTACGGCGGCAAACGGTGGACTGGGTACTGGAGCTTGGTGGCTGCATTGCGGCGGGCGTTGGACGAAGGTAGGTTTTGGTTTTTTTCTTTGTGCTTCCCCGCGAAAGTCTCATTGCTGTATTCCATACCAACGGCTGTGGTCTAGCTGCTATGGGCTTAATCGTTGGTTGTGTAGAATACTACTCCGTTAATAAACTGAATATGGCCCTAATATTTTCTTTCAAAAAGGCATTCCCATCACGGACCCCCACTTCTGGCAAAGTGAAGATGAGTGCACGCTGGACGTCCTCAAAAACGTTTTTCGGTGCTCCACAAACGAGCAAATGCCGCTGTTGGAAGAACGGCTAGCTTGCTTGCGCGAAGCCGGCAAGGTGCTGTATGAAGTATGCTCCCTGCCGTTGGACTCTCTAAGTTCATTCTTTGTCGCTTCAGTGACTAACATAGAGCCGCAGAAATACCATTGCAGTCCCATAAAGCTGATTGACGCTGCCGACGGATCTGCCGCAGCATTAGTCAACCTGCTGGCAAAGGACTTTGACTGCTTCCGCGACGAACATCCCTTTGAAGGGCGGCGGAAGCCAATCCGTTTCCTCAAACGGGCGCAGATCTTGGTCGCAGACCTGTGGGCCTGCTTTGAAGGGGAGGACTATGGCGAGTTCCGCGATATCGACAAAATCACCATGTTTGCGGACTATCGGATACCGCAGATTCTCAACAACATGGGGTGCCTCTTTTACAGCCCGCCGCTGGAGGCAGCAATACGGGCCAAGAAAGATATTCCGCAGGGTGGGAGCTGGGAGATGCAACTCAGAGGTACGTCTACCTGTCTACTACTAAGCAGACTCTCAATACTAACACCCCTTTCAGCTTGCAGCATTTGGTGCGTGGAACTGCTCCGCAAGGAAATCGTCAGACAACACCCAGACACCCAGATAAACGCCATTCTCATGGACTTCTTCCTCTATGACACAATAAAGGAGATGGAGGACCAAGGCAAGGAGGTGGCTCCCCACCATCGAACACGGAGCATCTGGTACTGAACCCGACCGCTTGCTTCTTTCATTTCAAAGGGAAATAGCTCGTCGCTAGCTAGTTAGATGGTGCAAGCATCCGGAACGGATGGTAGAGCTAGAAGATCTCACGACAATAGATAGAAAACACAGGATTAGACAAATCCCTTCCCAAACTCCCAAAAACGCCAGCCCGCAAAGCCATCATGGGTGTACTCGCTCTTCATACACTCTCCTCATAAATCCCAAGGGCGCTTGTGTTCGACGCCCAAACTCAAGCACCAACCGAGGCAACAGCAGCCGAGTTCAGCAGCTCATCCATGTGCGCCTTTTCAATACCCTTATTCCCCTCCTCCTTCAACAACACAGCAAGGACCTCCACAGGCGGGTTCAGACCCAGCCTCTGCGCCCGCTGCCAACGCTTTAGGCGTGAGATGCCAATGCAGGGCTGTACAATAAGAATTGGTCAGCTTCATCCGTCGCTGTCCAACCAGCAATGGGAACACAACAAAAGAAAACAACTCACCCCATACTGTGAGCTCACGTCAAAGTACCGCAGCACTTTCTCCCCCGTCGCCAAGCCCTCTGTATGCTTCCGATGCACAGCTCGCGCCTCCCGGCTCGACTCAATCCCCTCCCAATATTTCTCAATCGCCCGGTCACTCGTCTTAGCCGCCTTAGCTTCAGCCTCCGATTTCTCGGGCACCACAGGAGCCTTAACCTTTTCTTCTTCCTCTGCCTCCTCTTCCTGCTCCTCCTTCAGCTCGGGTTTATGCACCAACTCAGTCTCATCTTCTTCACCAACAACCGGCGCCGGCGTCTGCCCCTCGCGGGTCTTAGGCGCCTTGCTCGGGGTGGCGGGGACCTCTGTCGTCGGCTCGGGAGAGGGGTCGGGAATGTACTCGCGGGCGCGGGAGGGCGATTTGTAGGATTCTTTGCCGGTTTGTATGGCCTTGGTGACTTTGTGCTTGAAGCTGAGGGTCTGTTGTTTGCCGGCGCCGGGGCCAGACGAAGACCGGGTTGAGCGTCGGGTGGTGACCATTTTGGCTGGTGACGTCAAGGGCGACTTTTGAAAAGGGTTTCTTTTTTGGAGTCGTTGTGTAAGAACCAAATTGAGATTGATGGAAAGGCTAGAATAAGTCGATTCGAAAAGGGCGATTGAGGAAAAGGGTGAGGGCGGTGGTGGTGAAATTTCAAAATTAGCCGATCGGGGAGGAGAAGTTGGCGCCAGGATGGTGGTCGGCTCAAATCCTAGGCTGCTGCAGCTCTTGTTCCATTCTCGGTCCAGTCGCTGGCGGGGCAACGTGCCTTGTCGCGACCAATCGCCAACTCACGTGATCAATGAGAGTGAGTACCCTAACAAATTACTATAGAAGTTTGGTGGGAAAGTGTTAGTACTAACATTCCAAACGGACAACCACCAAAAACCCAAGATTCAGCAACATTTTATCTCGAATCTCAATACATGCTCGCCTCGCCCCTGAGATATGCCCATGAGAACCTTTACATGTCAAAGCTAGGAATGCCTTGAACGTATTACCCGCCGGGTGGACGATCAACACAAAACTCAAAACCGGGCAGTTTGCTAAGCTGAAACTTGCTTGCGGGCTTAGCAACTGCAGTTACATGAGAGATGATCATATACCCAGAGAATAATGCCATTTTTCTCCCCCATGAGCATAGGAAAACCCTCGTTACACCGGCGCCGCTCAAATATATAATCTTTTTAGGTTTGACTTATCCAATAAGAGAACCGAACATTGTAACCCTGAATTAGTTGTGTGAACGATGGCTACATTTTTTTTCTTTGTACCTGCGAAGGGACTTTGTTGAAGTCGGAACGGTGAATGAAAATGGGCTGTAACTTGCGCTGCTCACTATCTCCGAAAATGTAAGACGGAGAAATAATCTCTTTTCGGGGGGTGCAGACAAGGGAGGGGCAGGGAGGAAGAAATGGCGATGGATAGTACGTACAGAACGTTGGTAAACAAACTCGATAAATACCGTCAACCGGTCGTCGGTAGGCTAATGAGTTCTTTTGGTAACCGTTATGAGTGTTCTTGATCATGATATCGCTTCAACCTCTTAGATATCTTACACCTCGCTGAAGAACACATTAGACAAACCAACACAGCCGTGGCTCGGCTCAGCTAGGTCACACTATTTTGGTAGTCACGATCCATTTCTTTCCCTGACACCTGGCGCCTTTATCTAAAGCAATGGTCCTAGCAAATCCCCCTCATCTCTCAAAACCCTCCCTGACCACTGTTCAAGACCCAGTAGCCTCCCGGTAGAACGTAATACTCCTGCTCGCGCCAGCCGCACAAAACAGCTCGCTCTTCCCCATACCCGGGCCTAACGCCCGCTCCGTCTTGGGGAGCCACCGGGCGCTCCATAACGCAGTGTCCGTCTCACTGTGGGTTGCCACGCAAACACTCCTCCCCGCGTCCCAAACCTTGACCTTGCCATCCAGGGACGCCGTCAATAGATATTCGCCTGTATCGTTCCAATCCAGCGATGTGATCCACGCGGGCCTGCTGCTCGGTGCTGTGAGGTTGCCTACGTGCTCGCCGTGCTCCATGTCGTAAACTGCGATGACGCCCGCATTTCCGGCCGCAGCGAGACGCTTGCACCCGGGAGAGAAGGCGACGGTCCTGACAGGCTTGGAGAGACCTATTGTACGCCGATGTTAGCCAAGCTGGACGTGGACAAAGACACCCACCCAACAACATATCCTGGACCAACCTACCAGAGAGCGAATATACCATCCTTCCCGCATCATTATTAAACACATACACCCCACCACTCTCATGCCCACTCGCCGTCAACCTTCCGTCCCTACTTAAATCCACCGCCATGGCAAAGCTCCCACTGCCCCTCGCACCCGTCTCATACGTCTGAATCTTCTCCTGCGCCTGTATATCCCAAACATGAATCCTACCATCACTGGTCGTACACGCAAGATACCCCTCATCCGCGCTGAGCGCCACAGCCCATACATCGCCGCCGCCCGTCTTGGTCGGCGCGAGCTCCCACTGCAGGCTCCATTCCTTGTTGCTACTGCCGCCGTCCTCAGATTTGGGAATGGACCAGACTTTGATCTCGCCGCCGAAACCGACGCTCGCGGCTATGTTGCCGAGACCGCCGCGGGCGGTGCATATGTGGTGGCAGCCGAGTTTGTGGGCGTTGGGGATTGTTTGTTGGAGGGGGAAAGTTGCTTGGGTGGTGTCGTGGACGACGAGGGAGGAGGAGCCGCTGGCGGAGAGCACGGCGGTTGGTGTTGGCGCGAGGGAGAAGATCTCGGCTGGGTGGGCTGTGAGTTGAGGGAGTTTGGGTTAGCGGAAGCGCTTGTTTACGAGGTGGGTTGGAGGGAGGTTCAATCGCGGGGTTGTTGATGCGCACCTTCGTCCACTGTGTGGGCGGTGAGGTATTGTTTCGACTGGGAAATATTAGTAAATGCTGGTTGACGCAGTGACCGGATGCACTTGCCATTGTCACCTCTCCATAAACGGTGGTTGTTTTCGGGTTGTTTACGACGGTATAGTTTGAAGTTGTTGCAGGGTCTCAACGCGGCCGGCGTGGAAGCTGCAGCTCTGATGGTGGGGTAGCTACTGGCTGGTTTCTGGGCAGGCACCGCAACCGTCAACAACCAAGTTACATTTCAGAGGTAATACCACCACACGTGCCACCCCCTTCAATGTTTAATGGCAGAGCATGTTTGCTAATTTTCGTTGAAGTCATGGATTGACATGCTCTGGGCGAGAATAGGGCTCTTTTACGAAGTTAAGGGCGGCGGGATTTCTTTGTACAAAAATTTGCTATTGCTCGTTTTAATTCTTACCCGAACATACCAGACTCAAAGAGCCAATTCCGGTGATAGTGTTACAATATATGTACAACAAATGTCATCACTATCTTTCATCCCAAAGTTTGTTCCGCCGCTCCAATTGGCAGCCCCATGCCGGCCTAGAAATTCATCAGTCCAGGTTCCCCATATTGTTTCCAGTCCTCCTAAGCCGCGCCAGCCCCCGTCGATGTCGTGGCGCTCGTGGTGGTGGTTGTCGTCGCCGATTTTGCTTCCCGGTTCATTAGGCCCTTAAGCTCTACCCGCTAGTTAGTACCGAAACGTTGGCTATGGTGTCGGTTTGCCTTACTAGCTGCGCAGTTTGGACACAGATAATGCATCCTCTTGATCTCCCCACAAGCCGGGCACTTGCACAACGAGGTCACGTCCTTGAGCGCCTTTCCTGCCATCTGCCTATGCCTCTTCTTCATGTGAGACGTCTTCTTTTTTGGTACTGCCTTGAGAACGGATTCCCAAATGTCTTCGAGGATCGATCCTAATGGTGGGAGGCCGAGTTGGAGGCCGACGGGGACGGCAAGTGTGAGGGACGGGAATAATGGGAGCGCAACATTCTGCATGCGGAACTGTATCCTGGATGTCGAGAAAGGGTTTACAAGTCTTGGGTGGAGAGAGGCAGACGAGGCCATCCTCATTGTCGGGGCGGCCAAAGCCATCTTGACTGATGAGGTGGGGTATCGAGAAAACAGAGAATCGGCGTCTAGTTGTCGGTAGTAGGCTGGCGGGAGTCCGTGGGCCGGCCCGTTATTCCAAAGTTGTTGTACTCCTTCGTTGAGAGGTCACGGCCTCTGCATTCCCTGTCGTCGTGTCACCGGATGTCCGCCGTGATGAATCGCAGTCTCTTTTGGGTCACCTCAAAAAATATCGGCAGCGGAAACTTCCACGATTTCACGTCCCGGAGCATGGGTGGCACGGTCCCTCAGAGCTCGGATGCCACTGCATGGTCTAACCAGATTTGGGTTGTGCCTGGGGCATGATCCCCATCGGCCAATCACTGGCGACCAACTTCCCTCCCCCTTTCCCCAAGCCAGCCCAGCGACCCCTTGGGAAATTATTGCTGGACAGAAGCTGCTGCCGGGAAGGGACGACGAAATTCCCCTTCAACATCTTTGCCCGACCGCCTCCACCCGAGCTCAATACCAATACGCCGCCAGCGGACCGCGTCGTTTCTATCTCCGACCCGTCTTGTCTCGTCGCCACGAGCAATTCTCGATTACTTTTTGGAATAGGACCTCGTGTGCAGCTCTCACCAGCATCCAACAACCGAAACAATGGCGTCCATGCCTGCTGCCACCATCTACCCCCAAAGCCATGTCGGTTTCGACAGCATCACATCCCAGATTGAGCGCAAGCTGCTCAAGCGTGGATTCCAGTTCAATGTCATCTGCGTTGGTGAGTGAACGCACTATTCCCCCGTTTCTTCCACCTTCTTGCGGTTGTCAGCTGTGCCTCTCCGCCTCGTATTCCGGTGCAGCATTGACGTGTTCTCGCGTTGTAGGCCAGACGGGTCTAGGCAAGTCGACATTGATCAACACCATCTTCGCCTCGCACCTCATTGAGTCGAAGGGCCGCCTCAACCCCGACGAGGTGATCCGCTCGACCACCGAGATCCAGTCCGTTTCGCACATCATCGAGGAGAACGGCGTCCGGCTGCGCCTCAACATCGTCGACACCCCCGGCTACGGGGATCTGATCAACAACGACCGGTGCTGGGACCCCATCGTCAAGTACATCAAGGACCAGCACTCCGCCTACCTGCGGAAGGAGCTCACAGCGCAGCGTGAGCGCTACATCCAGGACACGCGCATCCACTGCTGCCTGTTCTTCATTCAGCCCTCGGGCCACTCCCTGAAGCCGATCGATATTGTCGTGCTGAAGAAGCTGTCCGATGTGGTCAATGTCGTTCCTGTGATTGCCAAGGCCGACACCCTTACCCTCGAGGAGCGCCAGCTGTTCAAGGAACGTATCAAGGAGGAGTTTGCGTTCCACAACTTGAAGATGTACCCCTACGATAACGATGAGTTTGATGATGAGGAAATCACGGTTAACAACCAGATCAAGGTGGGTTTTCTTTTGTGGATCGTGGTCTAACATGTTACCGGCGCGACAGCAGCTAACGAGTGGCCAGAGCTTGATCCCCTTCGCCGTTGTCGGTTCCGAGAAGTCCATCATTGTCAATGGCAAGCAGGTCCGGGGCCGCCAGAACCGGTGGGGTGTTATCAACGTGGAGGACGAGAACCACTGCGAATTCGTCTACCTCCGCAACTTCCTGCTTCGCACGCACCTGCAGGATCTCATCGAGACGACGTCTCAGATCCACTACGAGACCTTCCGCGCCAAGCAATTGCTGGCACTCAAGGAGAGCAGCGCGCAGGGCGGCAGCCGGCCCATCAGCCCGTCGGCCGACCGCGAACTGAGCCGCAGCTCGCAACGGGTCACTATGAACGGCTACTAAGGCGACGGCGATTCTTTCTTCTCCAAACCACGGGGCACACTCCCCCCTCGTTGTTTGCTTCTTTGGTCTGACGACCGCCAAACTTTGATATCCCGGCGAAAAAACACTTTGCCACAGTCCGTAGGCCACTGCGGAGGCGGCGTCTGAGGCAAAGGTTGTGGGGAGGGACAGCGCGGCGCAATTCGATGCGGTTTAACAGGTCATACCCCCATTGGCCTACGGTTTTTACGTCTTTGTTGGCAATCGTACTCCGTGGATGGCTTCATTCCCCTTATTTTCTTTTAGTATCCCAAGCTGCTTCGCTCGTATATCTGTTGCCTCTTTTCTTTTTCACTAATTACCACCCCCGGCCCTCCGTGCTTAATAGAGAGCTAGCTAGTTTCGATACCTGACGGAATACCTACGAAGTGAGCGGATGAGTTTGTTGTGATAGTCCATGGTAGCCCTCTGAGTCTGCGTAACGCTGGCTCAGTTGCTTTTTCTTCGTGACACGCCTCTAGCCCGGGGCCGACTCCCTTCTGTTTCTTTCCATTTTGGTGCGTCCCCGAATTTGCTTTTTGTAAGAATCTGAAATGTCGCGGCGCCTCGTTAATGTGGATGTGACATGGTGTTGTTCTCCGGGTTAGGGTTCGCAACGACATCTTTCCGAAGTTCACACTGCACCTCAGAACATGCTCCTCCAACTCGCCTGCCAATCGCTGCCAGGCCACACCCAGTCCGCATCATGTAAACAAAACACCCTCATGTTTTCTGCTATCCTCCTTCTAGTCTCACATACAACGACAACATGATGAAACCCCCCTCATCCTAACAAAACCCCACCTATTAACCAACCCCTCGACATAAAACCAACCATCACACAACATGGCCAAACACAACCCCCATCCCAAAGAACCCTCCCCAAACAAAAACCCCATCATCTCCCTCGACCCCTCCACCCCCCTCCACCCAGTTCCCCTCATAGCCGACATTCTCCGCACGCGCTACTGCGTCCCCGGCTCAATCTTCCTAGTCGAATCCATCGAGTCCAACATCTCCATCCCCGAAGTCGATTCCGATGATGCAAGCTCAGACGATGACGATGGTATCCCTCCCACCGGCGGGGGGATGGGTATGCTAGTGGGGGAACGGGAACGTCGCCGGCAACGAAGACGCCACCGGAAGTATCGGGCTCGTCCGGAAAGGACGGTGAGGTTGATTTTGGGGGACAGGGAGTTGTGTATGCAGGCTTTTGTGAAAGGGGAGATTCATGGGTTTGTGGATGGGGGGAATGTTTATGAGGGGTGTTATGTGAGGGTGGATAAGTTTTGGGTGGGGGCTGTGGAGGTTGATGATGAGGGGGGGGTGAATGAGGTTGGGGGTATGGGGAGGTTGGAGGGGGGTAAGGGACGGGAGAAAGAAGGGGGGAATGGCAAGGTCAGGGAGAGAGAACAACCGAGAAAGGAGGTGGTGTATTTGGTCATTGGGGATATGGTTACGGTTGGGTGGAATGAGGAGTACCTTGGCATTTTGGTTAGGGAGAAGGAGGAGGAGGAAAAGAACAAGACGGTGGGGGATCCGGGGATAGCGCAGAAAACGGATGCAGCAGGGGAGGCCGATACAGCGGATATCACGATAGTGGGAGGCGATATGTTGGATCCCCCTGACGAGGCTGAAGAGTACGAGAACGACGAGATCATCGACCAACTCATGGCTGTGGATGAGTCTGATTTACTGGAACTCGCCAAAGATATACAAGCAGAATCAGAAGAGCCCAAGTCGGAAAAGACAGCACCGGAAGAGGACTTTGGGAGTATGGAATACATCTCCGACTCCGATTCCGCCTTCGAAAAACTCGCCATCTCAGCTGAACGAGCAACACAGCGCCGTGCAGATCTTGCCGCTCGCGACCCGCGGGAAGATCTCCAAGCGGCTATTATCGAGCAGAACAAACAAGACCACAAATCTCACGCCCAAGTTCACCCTCCTCACCAGGAGACACCGCAACCACCACAAAAACAACAACCTCAACATCCCGCACAACCACCACGGCGTCCCCACCCACCAGTAACCAAACCTCGCCCTTGGCTACCCACGACAGCCGCTAATCCCGTCAAACTCACCCTCCTCTCCCAAATCGCCCACCTCCCATACCGCCAAAACTGGATGGTCAACGTCCTCGCCGTCCTTTTCCATCTCGGTCCGGTCGAGCCCTCCCACATCGGCCCCTCTTTCCGTCAGCGCACAGCACGTATCGCTGATTTCAGCACCCCACCCCCCGCGAATGACAACACGAGTACCACAGCTGCTTCCACAGCCCTACCCAAGGGTATGCTTTTAACCGTGTATCTTGACCCCGATGAGTTTACGCCGCGCGAGGGTACCGTGGTGTTGTTGCTGGGGGTGAAGAACCACTATTTTGAGGGCGCGTCGTTGAGGAAATATGTTAGTGATGGGCTGGAGGGCGGTGAGAAGTGGTGGGTGGGTGAGCCGGGACGGTTGAAGTGGTGCCGGGAAGGGGTGCAGAGGTTGGAGAGGTGGTGGAGGATGGTTGAGGCTGGGTCTGCTGTTAGGGCGTGAAGGAGGTTGGAGATGGGCTGGATGGAGGTGTCCATCGGTCAACGTAAGGCATGGACGTCGTTGATACTCTACACCTACTCAGAAATACTCGAAATACCTAGAAATGGAAGGAACAGCCTGGCGAGATATCCACCGACTTCAGCAATAATTGCTCCTTCTCTGGCCAGTCAACTCAATCACATGACACTCACCTATCTCAACCTCAACCATTTGGGAAGGCGTAGAGGGCTCATTCCTATTCTAAATTTTCCGGCTTAGTCATTACCCTAACGCAAAATCGAAACCCGCGGAGCTCCTGGACATCTGGTGTTGTCCCGCACATCATCCTCTTGACCTCCGTGGGACAGGACGCACCCACCGACAGAAGCAAGCGGCATAACCACCGCCGTGGGAATTCCTCCTATACACATCGGCCCCCTCACTCTCAGCATTCTAACGGCTATGTACCCCCGATTTACCTCCGGTCCCAGGCGAGTCCTTCGCTCCTGTCATGAACTTACTAGCTCGCTATGGAAATGCGGCTAAAGCTCAACCTTGGGAGGACCCCAGTCAAAGGCGTCAGGGAGGCACCGATCAACTTCGCAGCGCATCAAGGGCTTTATCAGTCAAATTGGGGAACCTTTTGGCGCCACATCAAGTACTGGCGCTTGCCCGACCGGGTCCCGTACAGGTGGCAAACATGGTACCCTTCCTTGACAACCGCCGGATCCAAGTACGGGTCGAGGCACCCAGGGGCTGTCCACTTGACATGCCAGGCACGGTCGAGGATGCGCAAATAAACAAGGTTAGGCAACAGATAAATAATATCCGGGACTAACCGGTGGATTGTGTCCTTATTTGGGAAGGGCTCATTGACGCGCTTGCTCCGACGAACCATATGGTCCCAATCCCCCAGACCATCGGCCAGCCAGAGCTCACGCAGAAGAGTCATCTTAGAAAGGATGTTCCAGAATTCTAGCGGATCGCGGCCGGGATGCGGCTTTCGGCTTGGCATACACAATGTACCTGTTGCATAAGACTTGCGCTTTGTAGACCTTTCGCCCAGGTTACCCTTGAGGATGGCTGAAACATTGGATAGGCGAATTTTGAGTGCCTTCAAGCCAGGCGCCCGTACTAGCACGGAGTGTACGAACTGTATCGATTCATCTGGGCTGGTCCCGTCGGTGGGAAGCACCAGCCCATTTAGATTCAGCGAGGAATGAAGAAGGCTCCGGTAATCTTTTCCGTCAAAGATATCACACATGTCGAGCCACTGGTTACACTCCTCCGTGATCCTGATCGTATACTTCGGACTCGGGTCTTTGCGCAGCGTGAGGTTGTGGAAAGCTGGATTGGGATGTCCGTAGAGTTCCCAAAACAGCCTTCCCTGCCCCCAAGTAAGAGTAACTTTACGGAGTCTTGATAGCCCGCCGACATTGATGGTTTGTACCCAGCGGCATCGGATGAAGTCCTCTGGAGGGCGCTCTCCAAGGCAAGTAGATTCAGCCGTCTCACTACAAGCAGTGCCGTCTCTGGGGACCGGCCTCTCAACGTGAAGTTCCTCCAGGCAGTCGAAATCCACCAGTCTCCGAAGTCGACTGGTTGGGTCCTTTCTGCGTTTGACATTACATCCCGAGCCGAGCCAAAGAGTCTGCAGTTGGAGCGGCTGGAAGCAGGGGCGGTTATACTCCTTGCACAGATGCGAGAGAAAGTGAGAGGGTTTCCGACAGTATCCGTTGATAAGTCCAGGCATACCGAATAGCGGGTGTTCGAGTTCGGGATCCCCTCCGTCGTTGGATAAAGAGAGCCTCAGATGGGCGAGGTTTGGCGCACTGCCCAGAAGGTGCACCAGACGGACCAGATCTAGCTGTTCTCCATGATCGCCGTCGAAGCCATACCTCAGATCGGTCAACGACAGAATCCTGAGGTTGGGAAAACTCAGGTTGGTAAGCGGGTAGGACGCTTGGTTGAGAATCGTTGACATCCACCAGCGCCGCGGTTTGTGTTTGCGGATCAGGTAGAGTCCGACAGGATCGCGTAATGCGCCTGAGAACTCTAGCTCTTGGATATCAGGGTGGTCTTTGAGGAAGGAGGGTTGGCTAGGTGACCTAGATCCTCCAAGCAGGTCTATATTGTTACAATATGAGAATAGGGGAGAATGTAAAAGCTCACATGAATGAACCAACTTGACGAGGTCCTGCATCCCAGGCACATTTCTCGCCGTAAACTTGACGAGGTGTTTTGTTTGGGCTAAAACTTTCCTGGCCCCAAAATATAATACGTCGAGCTTGGCTAGGTGGTCGGTACGCCCGCGCACCTTATACCGCCTGAAGTAGCCAATTCTATCAAGGGCCTCGTAGAGCTCGGGATTGATGAATTTGAGATCCACCACCAGGGAGCGCGTGTGAAGTCTTAGGTGTTCCCCGTACCATTCCCAGAAGGGGGCGGTCCGGGCGAGGTATTCGTCGCCCTCCTCTCTTTCTTCCCCATCTTCTTCTTCCCCTTCTCCTTCTTCTTCTCCACCTTCTTCTCCTTCTTGTTCACCACCACCATCATCTTCTTCTTCTTCGCAGTCTGGTTCCTCCGGCGGGGAGTCCAAATATGGCACCCAGATCCCCTTCCAGAGATAGGGTTCGGCCGCGCGATAAAAGACATGGTTGACAAGTGCCACGTCGCGTATATCATCCATGTCGTTGTCCAGATAGCTTAAGATGAGGGAGCCCACACCGGCGGTGTTCATGACGTCGTTGATCGTGACGGGGGTGTTGTCCAGAGTGCTTGGGCTGTCTGAAGCACTAGGGCTATTCGGGTCGGGGGGTTTGTTGGGCATGGTGGTTGGGGTGTGCCAAGAAGGGCGGGTTATTTGGTGTATATCTTGCTGTTGACTTTGGGAAGTTAGGGGAGAAAAATGGGCAGTAAGAATCTTCCGATGGAGAGGAAGTGAGGAGGATACTGGTAGATGCTGGGAGACAGCAACGAAGTGGTTAAATTATAGCCGGTGCGGTTTGTCCAGGCCGGACAAGCAAATCCTTTTCTTTGGACACCAGCTAAGGGGGCAGTCTGGCTTCAGCACGATCACCTTATCCTAGGGCGAGTCAAAGGTTCCTTGAGTTGGGTCTTGTAAGAAGGAGGCAGATTGCCTAGAGCCATTACAATGACGGTACCACTAAAGACGCCTTCGAATCTTGTGTCAACTTTGAGTAGTGAGTAAATTAAACCCTACTCAAGGCAATCCACATACCACTGATCATATTTGAACATCAAAGATGAGCATCACACACACACCTACCTACTAGGCAACAGTCATTGATATTCAGCATATATTCGTTGCCTTTATTTCTTGCCTTTATTCTTTCTCAACACCCACTAACTCACCCGATCATATATCGCCTCCTAGCAAACTTCAAAAGAAAATGAGACGACAAAAAGAGAAAGCGTTGGGTATCGTAGACTTTGAAGTCTTGTCTATGTAAGGAGAGAGAGAGAGAGACAGATAAAAACGAGAGAGCGCGCTAGAGAGAATGAAGAGACAAGCAGAAGCGAGAACAGAAAAAGGACTGGTAAAGGGAGTGTAGTGTAAAGAGCAAGTAAAAAGGGAGATCAAACAAGGAATAGCTAGCTATGCACCCATCAACCTCCATATCGCCTCCCTTACTCAAAGAGAGAGAGATACCCGTCACACCCAATCCCCACCAAAAGCAGACCTCAAGCCTGCCCAGCCGAAACAAACTCCGGGCTAGTCACCCCCGGACTCGGCGCCCGACTCACACTCCGGCTAAGCCCGCCCATGACGACCTCCTGGGACACCACAGGGAGAACAGGCTCCGCCTTTTGCGGGGGCGCGGGCGATGCTGCTGCAGATCTAATCGGTGGTCCTGCCGTCGTAGCTGCTAATGTCGACCTCCCTCTTTCTCTTTCTCTCTCGCCGTCGGAGGGTTTAGCGTTGGTTTTAGCGTTCGTTTCGGGTTCATCGGAGGGAGCAGTAGCGATGCCCTCCACTCTGATTTCCAGCCCTCCTCCAGTCTCGGTACTCCCCGTGGTGGTGGTAGTGGTATGAATACCCCCCTCAGCAGCAACAGCAGCCGCCCTCCTAACCTCCACCTCCTCCCTCCTCACCACCCTCCTCAACCCCTCACTAGCCTGCACCAACCCATCAATACTAATCGCATGATTCGTCATCTGGTGATTAATATACGTATACACCTCCGCGGGGCTCTCACACGCCAACAGCGCCGTCTCATTCAATTTCAACAACGCCAACGCCACCTGGAACAGGAAACTACCCCCCTCCTGCGGCGAGCACAACACCACGTCCCAGACGCGGAATAGGGCCTCGGCCGACAGGCAGTCGGTGAATAGGGAGAGGAACCATTGAAAGGTCATTGTCTCCAGGTCGATTCCCAACTCATCGAAGCGATTTGACAACCGCGGCAGTACCTCAGCTACATACCCCCTCAACACAGCCTGATCAGCGCGGGACGCAAGCAGGGAATGATCGAAATAATGCGGGGGCAGGATCGATTCAACCAGGGCGCAGAGCAGCCAGAAGGCGTCTTCAGCGGAGGGGGTGAGGAGGAGCAGGTTGGCGACGACGAGGTTCATGCCCTGGCAGTAGCCGACGGAGGGGTTGCGGCGGGCGTAGGCGAGGAGGACGTCGTGCAGGGCCGGGACGCCGGGGCCTTTGCGGAAGAAGATGTTGTCGGTGAGGGTGCGGGTTATGTCGGCTTTGATTTGGGCTGTGGTTTGGGCTTCGGCTTCGGCGGCTGCTTTTCTTTTTGCGTCCGCTTCTGGGCCCCCTGTGTCTATCTCTGTCTCGGGGGCGGTGTCGCCCCGAGCGACGAGAGAGGCGTAATACCCCGGAATCCGCAAAGCGTGCGCACCAGAGCACTCAGCCCAGATCTTGGCGCGGTAGGCAACGGGGATACCGCCGAGGACCAGCGCGCGGAACTCGTTGGCTTTGGCCCGTCCGATCTTGCCTTGCAGTCCCAAGCTGGCGACACCGATCAGCTCGCCGTCGCTGAGACGGGTCTCGGGCATCATGGCGGCTGTGGCGCGTTGAAACCGGCTTTGGCTTTCGGCTGCGGACGCTGAGGAGGCTGATGCGGAGGATGCTGCTGCTGCTGCGGCGGCTGCGGCTGCGGCTTCCCCGTCGCGTCTGCGCTCGGCGCGGACTTTGCGGAGGAAGTCGTTCCATCGGACGGTTTTCTCGCGCTGGAGGGTATCGTGTAGATTATTAAGATTCTCCAGCAGCAACCGCACCGGCTCGGCATCTTCCTTAGATGATTCATGAGACAAATCCTGGGCCAACTCCGACGACGAATTCGTTTCAGCGACAGGCTGAGGCTGGATAGCAGTAGTCGTCGTAGCAGGCGGAAGAAACCCCCTATCCTCAGCCACCATCCCCGGCGAGTGACCCGGCGACCTAGGCGACTTGGGCGGTGCCGGCAACTTGGGCGACTCCGGCTCCTCAGCGGCTTCCAGCACCGCAAATCCCTGCGCACTAATCGACGGCGTATGCGAGAGCAGTTCGGTCGGGAACGTCGCTATCTTGAGATAGTCCTGCCACCGCTTGGGCTTGGCTGTCACGGCAGCAGGTGTCTCATCACCACCTCGCGGCTCTTCTGTTGATCCTGGCGTGCCTGGTCGATCGTTACTGCCCCCGGCGCCGCCGCCTAGGCTCACATGCCCGCTGGCGTTGTCCTCTTCCTCCCGCGCCAGGGTGTTGTGGCTGCTGTGGATGCTGCTACTGCGGCCGTGAATCATCATCTCGGCGCGACTGCCCTTCTTCGCATGCCGAGCGACGCGCGCGGCCATCTGCTGCTGCGCTGCCTGTGCCGAGTGGGCGGCTTCCCGTTGGCGTTTCTTCCGCCGTTGGTCGTAGATAAACCCGAACCGGTCGGTCAAGAAATCCGAGCCGATGTGGTTGTTGTAGATGTGTGTCAGCGTCGGCGGCTGGGCTTCGGCGGGTAGGATCGTGTCCATTTCGACGGGCCCGTAGTTGTTTTGGTTTCGCGCTGCTGTGTCGCCTGCACCGCCGGGAGTCATCGTCATCGTGTCCCAACGTTCTTGCGGCTGGGTCTGGGGTTGTCCGCGTGATGAGGGGACCTGGACGGAGACGGGCGGTCGGCGCATGGCCATCAGTGCTTTCGGCCCGCCTTGGGAAGATACAGCGCGGACTGTGCTGTTGCCGCTGCCTCTGGTGCTACCGCCGGCTGCTGTGTTGAGACTGGCGCTGGACGCTGTCCTTGCGGGACCGCTGACTTGGGCGCTGGTTGCTCGTCCGCGGGGTTCGTTGTCGCGCGCCGTCGATGAACCACCACTACCTCCTGCTCCTCCTCCCGCTACAAGCCGCAGCGCCATGCTAGCCAGCGACGACGTCTTGCGGGAGGTGTGGCTCGAGTTGATGCTGGATGCCCTACTAGAGCTGCGCACCGATGCCGAGCCGCCCTCGTCCGGCGGGTTGAACAGATCGTCCTGCAACGCTGGCCGGCGCTCGGCAGGCGTGGGCCGGATCACCGTCGTCGACGTTCCCGGTGGTTTGTTGCCGCTGGTGCTGGTGGTACTAGCCGCCTCCCGCAGCAGACTGTTAGCCCGGCTCGTCTTCTTCGCCGTCCCGCCCCAGAGATAATCCTTCCACCCGCGACCCGTTCCCTTAGCCGCATCACCATCCGCCCCAGACGGCAACGGCACCGAACTCGGCCGGATCGTGCCCTCGTCCAAGAGATGACTCGCGGCAAACGGGTATCCGTGCCCAGGTGTATATCCCTCCCTCACATCCTCCGCCATAGCATCCGTCATCAACTCTGATATCCCCTCTCCGGACCCCCTCCGCGACGCCCCATTCACCCTCGCCTCCTGCTCCACCGCCCTCAGCCTTGTCTCCAAATCCAGACTCGACAGCCCACACTCCTTTACAATCTTGCGCAGCGCCCGCTCGCGTTCCTCTGCCCGCCGCCGTATCTTGGCAATTTGCACGTCCCGGTGCGCTAGGTCCTCCGCGATCTGCCGCACCAGCGGGACTGCGCCACGCCGCGCGATCAGCCGCTCGATGTGTGAATCGTCTGCAAGGTGTAGCGCGCCGGGGATCTTGTTATTCAGGGTGGTGTTGGTAGTTCGGGAGGAGTCGGCGTCTTCTTCGAAGAGGGCGTCGCGCGCGGGGGAGACGGCGCTGGTGAGGAGGTCGTCGATTGAGGGCGCGTGGGGTCGGGGTCGGGTCTTGGTGTATTTCGTATCTTCTGATGGGTCTTGTATCCTCCTCCCCTGGCTCTCAGCCCGTCCGCCGCTGCCGCTGCCCCGTTCCGAAGGCGACACCGACCAGCCCCGCTCCGATATCCTCCTCGACGGCGCCACCGGGGTCGCCTCGTTATCGTTATCATTCTCATCCCTATCCCCATTCCCATCCTCACTCCCGTCACCGAACCCCTGCGGAGAAGCAAAAAAAGACAACTGCTCCTCCCGCGGCGAGTCCGGTGAAAACGACGGAAACGACGTCAGCGATTTATCTGACGGCGCCAGCGACGACGCCGAGCTGGACGGTTGCGAAGTCAGGCGCTTGCTGCGGCCGCGGTGGCCGGCACCGCTGCGGATCGAGGTAGCTGATTGTTGCGAGACGGTCCGCTCGAGAGGCTCTGGGAGAACTCCTCCAGCTCCTCCTGCTGCTGCTGCTGTCGCTGGCGTCGCCTCCATGTTGGCGATCTGCAATCGCGCATCGTCTTGTGGTTAAAGGAGGGAGGGTGTGTTGCAGTCCCGCTTTCTGTCTCGCTTTGTGGTTTGTTTTGGGGTGAAACAACAAAGCAGCAGCCAAAGTTCGAGGTTGACTTTAGCGGTTGAGCTAAAGGTTTAGCTTCGCTTCGTTGGTGGGGAAGATGGTTCGCAGCGGGGAACCAGACGATGTCACTGCTGGGGTCCGATCACTCCAGAACTCTTCTTGATGTGTCGCTCCCAAAAAATGGAAACAAGACAAAATTTCGACAAAAAGCCGCAGATGATGGAATGAAAAAAACAATTATCAAACATCAAACACAAAACCCGCAGGTCGCCGTCACTGGGAGAGAGGTACCTCTGCGAGCGGCCCGCCATGAATGTCGCACCATGGCATGTGTCATGCAGCAACGCTTCATGCAGAACAGAGGCCCGGGCTTCTCTCTGAGAGAGCGGGCCCACTCTGCGACAGCCGACAACTGCCTGCCGGGCCTGGGCCCGCGACGATCTGTGCCGCGCTCGGGCCGCCATAAGGGCCGGGCAGCGGGAGATGGTCCGCTTGGCTTGTTTTATCAGCAGCTTGTGATTGGTGGGGGGGCGTTTCTGCTGCGGCAGCCACGAGCTGTTGGGACGTTGGGAGAGCTCAGGCTCAGACACGTGAGAATGGTGAGATGAGAGCTCTTGTGCGGAGGGTCTCTCTCTCGCTTTTCAACACGCCAAACATCAAACGTCAAGATGAGTGGCTTGGGGCGACAGGCGGCAGGCAACACCTGAAACGAACGTCGGGACTGGACTGCTTGACTGAGATGGGCTGGGCTGAAGTGCTTTAGTTAGTCTGACTGTCTGAATGAAGAGAGCGCTCGGTTTCTGAGGATACGAGTATGAGATCCATCCTCTTCCTCTGATTCCTGTCAGACGCTTCCTCGGCGAACTCGGCACTTGGGTACACTCACCATGTCTCCACTCTTCACATTGCTTGCCTCATCCGTCCAACCGCAGTTCCATGTCTACACTACGCAGTAATTACTCCAGAAATACGAGCTCCTGTCATCTCTCGCTGCTTCAAAACACAAAACACTAATGGGAATTTGCTGAGAAACCAAAGCGCTGGAAACACCATGAACACCGCCATTTTCAAAAGACATGATGGCCAGCCGGCTACCTCAGTTGTGTGTTTCCCTGGCAAGAAAGTCTAAACTGCAGCGAGTCCCCCAAGAGCCTAATAAGACTTCCCCTCAGCTTAAAGAGAAAAAAAACCCCATCACCTCCATTTCTCCCAACCCTCTCCTCCCCATCCCTCGACAAAATCCCCATCCCCCTAAACCCTCACATAAGAACCCCTCCCAAGTCAACCCGTCTTCCCACCCCCTTCTGCCTATCCCTAACTCCCCTCCCAGTATCCCCCCCTCCACACAAGTTTAACAAGCTATAAGCCCCCCCCCGTGATCACAAATCCCCCCCCAAACTCCCCCCCCTCTCAAACCACATCCCCCCCATCGTCCCCACCCCAACACCAACACCCAGAGGCAAGCACCGTGGCAACATGTACGGTTCTACCGCGTCCGGGCCGACCACATGATGGACGAACACATTGCAGACGGCGGTCATTCCGCTCCACGCGTCGTTTGAAAGTCTGGCTGTGTATTGGGTTCTGGGGTCGAGGCAGAGGGGGAACAAGTAGAGGATGGCGAGGCTGATGGCTATGAGGGTGTAGTAGATCGTTCTGGATTTCATTGTTGCGGTGTTTGTTGGGGGTTGTTTCTGTGGTTGTTGTTGCTGTGATTTCTTTTGTTCGACTGCCTTTTCTTTTTTTTCTCCTTTTTAGGGGGAGGAGAGATGGTTTCCTCCTCCCTTTACTCGGCGGCTTATCTGGACACCGAGACCAGCGCTGTGACGAGGAATCGCCGTGTAAGTGCCCGAGCAAAACAAACAGTCGTCAAAATTTCCGAAAGAGGCAACTAACCCGTCCAGTGGGATTACGAAGAACCAACATGAGAACCAACATATATAGCATCACATAGTATCCATAGCATGAGCGGGTCTGTAGGGTTATACGTCTTTCCAGCGTCAGAGTCCTAACTCGGAGACTCCTGATCTAGGGACTTGTTGGTCCATGGCCCGGGGATGACAGCAACTCCACGAGCAAGACGGCCAAGTATTGTAACTGGTTTAACGATGAACGATCCAGGCGCGAGCAGCAATACCAAGGTCGATGTGATAGAATCTTCCACGTGCTACTTGGTTACTTGTTCCGGCGCCTCGGCAGTTCGATGACAACGGCGAGGCGGTGTATCATGTCCTACAGGTCTCATTGTCCCACGATCGATATGTCCACATGTCCTACATGAAATTGTGTTGCGACCTGCGGTCTGCCCGGCGTTGGGCCGCCTACAACGGATGTTGGGAGCACCGTCGGCCAAGGATCGAGTAGTTATCAAGGCGAATGGTTGGAGTGAAGTGAGAGGTATAGAATAATCTGCCCCATCACCAAGACAACGAGTATCTGAAGCTTTCCTTCGCCTAGACATTCCTTCTTGGGGCTTTCACGTTGCCTAAACAACCCCAATACTGCTCTTGCGTGTGAAGGAGCCTATATCCTCACCTGAATATCTAGAGTACCTAGACCTCGAGTCTACTATTAACTACGCCGTTTGTTATCATGAAGCTTTCCACCGGCCTCCTGGGGAGCACAATCCCGCTCTCAACTTTTGCCCACGCCGTCACCCCCCAGTCCTCCGCTGACATGGCCGGTCCCGTCTGTGTGAGAGACCTGACAGAGATCACCGACTTTGTGCAGAACAATTTCAACGGCAAGTCCCAACTGTCATACACCATGTGGGGCGGCGCCATGGCCCTCAACGTCTGCCGACTGGTCAACCACAACGCGGGAACAGAGCAGCCCTGTACCGAAGTCGCCGCCATCGTCGCCCTCGTGATTCTTGCTGTGTTGGATATTCAGACCGAGACCAAAGCGCCGATTACGGGGGAACAGCCCGTCAACAAAAGGACGACCGAGTTAAACGCCGTGGTGTCCATCGTCCAGGACCACTTCAGCGCCGTAGGGTTCTCCTGGGATCTCATCGACACGCCGCAGCTGGCCGCCAAGTTCGTCCATACCACAAACGACTCCTCCTCCCCCTCTAACAGCAACGACGACATTAACGATATCATCCAGCACTTCATCATCCGCGGCGTCACCCACCCCTCTGTGTCCACCACTCCAGCCGACATATCCTTCACCACCTTCCGCAACAACACCGGCACCGTGTGCACCGCCCACACCCTAGCAAACCACGCACTAACAACATCAAACCGTCGACGTACAAACCCAAAAGCAGGCTTCAAAATCAACTACCAGACCTACTTCTGGGACCCGCGCGCGGAAAAAGCATATGGCAACACCGACTTCAAGCAGGTGATGCTGGCCGTGGCGCAGGGCATGGCGAAAGATTGGGCGTACGACGCGAATTACTTTGCGCTGGGCGAGTGGATTGGTGTGGCGGGGTTTCGGTATATTCTGTTTCGGTTGTTGGGGACGGCGATCAGGATTATTCCGGAGCCGGTGGCGTATTGGGGGGATGAGTATGAGAGTGTTGAGGTGTGTGGGGCGTTGAGTAGTGATGTTAGGGGGCAGTTGAGCTAGAGTGGGGTTTGAGCTTGTGCTGGTTGGGGTTGGGGTTGGGTTTGAAAGTGCAAAGTAGGCGTGTTGATGATGAGGCGTCGCAGAGGACAGTCGAGGGTGGTCTTGGTGGAATTAGGTTTTCGATTCCACCTGAACGGGAGCTGTGGATAGCCAACTGGCCATCACTTCTTTCTAAACATGCGGTGTTCACCGTTCATGGCATCTCCGGCGCTTTAGCTTCAGTGTTTTGATCCAGGGAGAGATAACAGGATCTCGTATTTGTCGTCGTTTGTGCTGGAGTCCTCTGTGGACTTGGAACGGTAGTTGTAATCGTACGGATCTGGCAAGAAATGGTGGTTAGCAGATCTTATTTTAGCAGACCTCCGGAAGGCACGGGTAGTGGGAAGAGTAAGTGTATTGGGAAAGAATGCCCCCTTGCCGCTGAAAATAAAGGCGTTTCAAAATCGTCCCTTGAAAACCCACGGGATAAAAAAGGGGTGCAGACGAAAATCGAACAAAAAAGCTAGCTGTGGTCAGCCGCCCCCTAGGGGAGCCTTTTCACCCTAGGAGGGGACCGACTAGGTACACAGCTCAACCACTACACCACACTGCAGTGCAGTGGTTGTTGGGGAGTTGCCCCAAAACCTGGGATATATGGCAAGGCAGGCGCGAGGGCTGGCGCGAGGGCAGGCACGAGGGAACACTCCCATGGCTTGACATCCTTCTCTTCTTGCCATCGTTTTTTTGTTTTCTGGAATGAAAGCATTATCAACGGCACTCGATTCCTTGATAATTACAAATACTCTCTGGTGAAGATATCTCCAACCTAGTAATAATTTTAGAAATGGGAAATGAGAAAAGAAAAAAAAGTGAAACGAACAGGAATCGAAAAAGAGAGCTGTGGTCAGCCACACTGCCCAGGGGACTCATTTCACCCTGGGGGGGGGGCCCACAAAGTACACAGCTTAACCACTACACTACCAACAGGTGTGATCATCATGGTTTGCTTGGTTTTTGGAAACTGTGTGCGCACACCTCCCTTATATACCCTGCCCCCGGTCCTGCTCAGGGCAGGTGCGAGGGGGCAGGCGCGAGAGGAGGTGGCTGTAGCTTAATTAGGTCCACTCCGTTCTTGCCATGATTTGAATTATTCGTTGAGACCTGGTGTTATCGATTTTCATGGTCTACCGGGTTCTTTCAATCTATTCCGCGATCCAGGCATATCCCACGGAGACAGAAAAGGAAGCAAGCAGAAAGTCGGAAAATCTGGAAACCGGCCAGTACCAAATATATCGCAACAAACTGAACTCCATCTTCCGTAGGTTCTCTCAGGAAGAAATACAACACTAATTCGTTCTCCTCTATCTAGTTCATAGCAACCGACTGTAGCAATTTATAGCAACCCAACTCCAAAAAAACCTCCATACAAACTCAACTCCTCCAGGGCTACAGCAAAGCATCCTCACCCAGCAGTCTCTCCCCTGATCGACACACCCGCCAGTCCCGGCCCCTTCACATCCACCTCCCCATCAAAACGGCCCCGTCCCATCCCAATACTTTCACCGGCAGCATCAAGACTGTTATACCCCCGCCCGCCACCTGATATCCCTTCATCACCACCACCAGATGCCCCATTCACACCCGGCATCCCACCACCCCCCATCTCCCCCCAACTTCCCCAACTCCCTCTCCAATCACCCCGACGCAGCACATCCCCGACGCCCTCGCCAGTGGGCTGTACATCGTTATCACCACCCTTCCTAAGAATAGCTTGACCACCCTGGCTATGGCTGTCGTACTCATACGGCGGTGGTGGCCCATCAACAGCGGCACTAGGGCCAGGGACGGGGCTGCCGAGGCCGAGGTGCTGGGGAAGTGGGCTGGCGGTGGGAGATATTGATATGGGTTCGATGTTGGTGCCAGGGCTGAGGTCGGGTTTTGATGGGGAGCTAGGAATGTGTGTGGATTTGGGTTTGGGTTTGAGTTCGGGGTTAGGGTGGTTGGCGTTGGCGTTGGGTTTGGGGTCTGGGAAGGTATTGAGAGGGAGTTTGGCTTCTGGGGTTCGATCGGGAACAATGAGGCTGAAGTGGGGTTTGACGTCGGGTTGGTGGTGGCGCTGGGCTTCGGCTGGTCCGGGCTGAGGTTCAGGATCGGTTCCGGATTGGATTTGTGTCTGGGCCGGTTTCGTGTTGGGCGTAACCAAAGGGAACGCCCTGCCACCCACCGTCGATGCCCGCGGTACATGTACCCCAGCCAATCCCTTCTCATCCCCCCCTTCTCCTCCTAGAGACACACTCACCTCCCTCGTCGGAGGAGGAGAAGGCGACGACGCACCTCCATTCGGCGTCTTGGGTAACGCCCGCGTGGGCGGTGGACTCAACGGCGGAGGCGGCGGTGTGCTGCTGACACTCGTGATACTGGCACTTCCTGTGCGTCCTCGCGGGTGATGGTCGCCTGGCAGAAGTATCTCGTTCCGGGTGTAGGATCCTGATCCTGTACCTGTGCTCCTCCCTCGCGCGGTGAGCAGACCCGGGACATGTAACGGGCCCTCGTGTGGTCGGGGCGGGCGTAGCGGAGAAGGGGAGAGAGAGGGACAAGGGGAAGGTGAGCGGGCATGGGAGTCTCCCGCAAACAGCGGGATTCCGATGGGGATCTCGTGGTGTCGGAGAGAGGAATGGGCCGTGGACGTGCCGTTGGTGTAGTAGCTGCTGGCGCTGTCGCTGGCACGGTTGGGGTCGCCTCCGACGATGGGGACTTGTTCGGGGTCGCTTGGGATTTCGGGTTTCTGAATCCCTTGTTTCTCCCCCTTGGTACCTTTTAGTAGAGGCACGGGCAGCGAGAAATTCGTCCGTGGTGAGTCCAATCTAACCTTTTTTTCGGGTGACGAAAGGGCAGAAGCGGATGATAACACCGACGGAGGAAGAGGTGGAGGTGGAGGTGCAGGAGGGTAATCTGCGTATCCAGCTTCAGATGACCTCCCGGTCGTAACGGCCCCGCTCTTCTCCTGTCTTGGGAATAGCTTGGTCACCGTCGGCGAGCAGATCGGTGAGGCCGGGAAGATGCCGTGTCCGTCCTTCTCTGAGAGACTGGTAGCCCCCGAGGCAAAGGCGACACCGCTGCGCGAAGGTGGGTGCGAGGTCGTGCCATGTGTGCTGTGGACGGAGGTCAGGGGCGATAAAGGAGGTGAGTAGGCCCGGCTTTTCCCATTGTTATTCCCACTACTACTCGCTGCCCGCAGGAGGGAGGGGAACAGGAACTTGCGGTCGCGCAGGCGCAGGGGTGGGTTACTCCTTTTTGGTTTCCCTGTTCCTTTCTCGCTGGTCGATGTCGTGGCGGTCGTAGTAGCCGTAGTAGTCGTTTTCAGAATCCCTTTCTTGGAATCACCTCCATTACTCTTCTTCTCATCCCCACCATTACTCTTTTTCTCATTCCCATTTCCACTCTCACTCTTACGACCGTTCCCATAATCCACAGCGTCAGTCGTTGGCGAAACAAGCGGCGTAGGCGACGCACCGCTTGCCACCGTCTCACCACCACCCCCACCATCTGGATGATTTCCTCCCTCTGGATCCTGAGCCAAAAGCCCCTCGCGCGCTCGACGAGAAGGCGGCACGTCAGCCCCAGCATCGTCATCAAGCGAGGCTTTGCGCCGTTTGTGTCGGTGCAGACACAGTAGCACGACCGTGATGAGGATGATGAGTGCTAGCACGGAGCAGATGGCGATGGCTGCTTTGCCTTGGGCTGTGAGATTGTTCGTTGGGGGAGAGGTAGTACCAGCTGGCGTCGAGGATGGTGTCGATGATGAGGAGGATGCCGATGCCGGGGATGATGAGGAGGAAGAACCATCGGTTGTTACTGTTTGTGTGGGAGCCGTCGAGCCCGGGTCGATCTCGGGGTTTCGTGTAGCTTGGGGCGCGGTCAGGGCGGTAAAGCTGCAGTCGCCGGAGGAGTTGCTGTCGAGGGGGCAGTGGAAGTAGGTCGGGGGTGGGCCGGGGTCGAGGAGGGAGTAGAACCCGATGCTGTTTGGTATTAGTCAGTTCGCCTCCTTTCATTACTCAAAAACGATATACACCTTACTTCTGACACGTGTTGATGATCCGATCGACGTTTGCTGCCGACACTTAGTTTAGGCCCTTTACCCCTTTTCTTCCCCTCGGACTCAAAACATAGACATAATACAAAGAAACAGAAAAACTCACGATCCTGCCCCAACCCACCCCCCTCCTCAATAGCCACCCCACAAAACGTCGCATCACACCAATACAACGTCCAAAACTCCCGCACATCCACCCCCTTGTTCAGACTGCCGCATCCTTGTTCCCATCCGTTCCCGTTCCCACTTGTTGTGCTGCTGCTTTCCTCCCCCCACGCGGTGAGCAACCCGCTCAGGAACTGGGTTCGGCATTGGTCTAGACAAGCGGCGGGGTTGTTGCGCCAGACGGAAGGGGGTTGGGAGCGGAGGGCGGTGGTGTTGATGTGGCATTCGCAGGTTGTGGTTGTTGTTGTTATGTTGGCCATGGTGGGTTTGGTATTTAGGGGGTGGTCGGTTGACGAGGTAACAGGGGTAGATTGTACTGGAGGTAGATTAGCAGTGTAGGTATCAAGCAAGCAAGAAAGAAAGAAAGAGCGAGAGAGAGAGAAAAGTCGAAACAGGTCAGAACCCCCCTCTTCCCTCTCCTTCAGGGAGAGTGCATCATCCGCCCGAGACGACCTACGCACGGCTATATACCTCATCTCACCTCACCCTAACCCATTCTTGTCTCCCGCCCTTGTCCCCCGCGGCCGATATTCCGTAACCAGTATTCAGTGCAGTGTTTAGTGCTTCAGCACTCCAGTGTCCGCTTACACAACATCACCATCCACATTAGCTTTGCCATTACATACCACGCACCGCAGCAGGATTCCACATATCATTCAAGTCATCCCAGGCCAGGCCAGGCCATCCCGGCCGACTCTGTGTTGTACCATTGTGTATTGTAATGGGAGAGGAGTTTGTACAACGGGATGACGAAATGACGGGTGCGCGCTTCTTTTTTGTCGGTGTGTGTGCTCCATAGACTGACTAGTCTGAGTCTCGATCCTTGTCCGGATTCGAGTCTATTTGTCAGTTTGTATGTCTGCCTGTCCTTCCGCATGTCTTGCTGGCTGGTTGGGTAACTAGCTAGCGGTCTGTTTCTCGTTCACCGCTCTCGTTAATCATGTCCCCTCCCGTTAGAGACGGGTACCGGATCTTGACAGGTTGGTCAGCAACGTCGGGCATACAGACAGGTAAATATAGTGGGTATAATCAGTGGGTAAGTACAGGCTCGGCGCATAGGAATAACACAACACATATTAACATATTAATAATGGAGACGAGAGAAAGAGAGATAGATTAGAGAGAGGTGAGATGCTGCGCTTGTTGGGTCGGGTGGAACAGGTACGTGTATGACAGGATGGGATGGGATTACATAGTACAGACAGGAGGTCGCAGGTGTGGAGGGAGAAAAATGAGGGAGGGAAATGAGTATGAGATGTGGTGGTACGGGTTTGTGAACTTTCACTTGAGTCGCTGGGCTGGGCTGGAATAGGAGGTTTAGCCCAGTTTTTGGAAGGGTCACTGCACGACTGTTGGCTGAGTGAGTAGGCAAGTTCAACGGTGCCTTTTTTACGGAGCAGGTTAGCGCTTTTTTGTGGGAAACGTAAAGAACGGGCCAGAACAATGTAGATACTCCAAGGATACAAAAGGTAACAAAAGGTAGTGCCTGTCATCTATGTCTTGTGTAGGGCCATCGCTGCGTCTGTGTTTGTGTATGTATGTAAGACCGATTGTATGAGTGTAGCATGTATGTACCAGTGGGAACGAAGAGATTTCCGTCCGCAGCGGACTTTGCCTAGTCGATATTACGGTAGGACAGATATGCAAGCACCCGAGCCTGCGTTCAGCTCGGGACTTGAGACTTGCGGCCCAACTTAGCTGTTGTTTCTGTTCCTTGGTTTTCGGCTCTCTTTCTTAAACGTCAGATGATCGGTTATATGTTATTTGGAGAGGGGTGTATTGACAGTTGGAATCTCTGCGCTGAAGTTGTTCCGAAGTTTGAGATTTCCCCAGTAACACAAGGACTAATGATGGCTCCAATTACAGGGACTCGCACGTGTGTGTATGTGCGTCAGAGGTGCAGCAGCTGACCTCGGATACGATAGCGACGGTAGTACATACCCATCATCTATCTTTTTTCCCCCGCGAGAAAGGGACGTCGTCGCTGAACTTGCACCGGCCGTTCCCCATGCTTGAAATCCACCAAGATCAACACTTCCATTGACCACGCAAACCACTTAGATATCTCCAAAATATACAACACCACAGCCAGCCACAAATCATCGGCAACCTCCAACCTTCATTCTGTCCCCAAAACGCAATCACTTCGGCCTTAGTGGCGCGCAAGCACAACCTCACACGAGTGAACCCTCTTCCCCCTGAGCTGCGCAGCACCCGGTGTCTTTGACATCCAATCAATCAATTTGTTCTGTCACCCAAGAGCCGGGCTTTCCGACTCAGTTGTGGCCTCTGTGGTAACACACATCGGAGACAATCTTGTCTTAGGGTCAACGAAGGGAGTGATTTGCAGCTGACTGATTGACTGCGTTAAGGCTTGGCTCGTCTGTGGTTTTTGTTTGTTTGCCCCTGAATTGGGCTGAAGTTTCAGAGGTGAGGAAGGGCACAGGGAAAAAAGGTAACGAACCCAATCATCGCTCATTATTCCGCTATTAACTAAAAACTCTTACTCAACGTCGAAAGATGATATACAAAGCCCCTAATCCAGCTGCCCCAAAAATTACCAGAACAGTCGTGATGAGGAAAAAGTCGGTCAAAACTTTCCAGTAATTTTCCGTCATGGTATCACGGTGTTCTCCATTGTGTCCTTGCCATTTTTCGTAAATCGTCGTGGCCCACTAACCGTATCGAAACCGAAATTAGCCTGATAGCCTTGACTTGAGAAGTTAATCGTATTTGTAAATACCACCTACTTGGTGAACATTCCAGTGCGCTGGTGACGGTGCCTGTACGGGCAGCCCATCATCAGGTGTTATTACACCTTGGGAGCGGCGCAGTAAGGTATGGGGGTTGGGAGTACCCTGAGGGGCGACGTCGTTTAGTTCGCTATTTCATCATAGTAGATAGTATTCATGTAACAGGAACAGAACAGGAATTTACTTACACGTCGTCCATCATGACGCGTATTGAAAACGATCCGGGAAAGTTTTGCGTTAACGGTCTAACAACTGGTGCTCTAAAACAATGAACGAATGTTGAAGTTGTGACTTTGCTGATTCTCACAAGCTTCTAAGGTTTTATCAGTCAACAAGTGGAACCTGCAACCTCATCCTCGTGCGTCACACCTGCATCAATAACTGAAATTCTCCCTATTTAAGGCAAGCACAGGCTGTCGTTTCTACCTCAAACCTTTTCACTTCCCCCTTCCAATTACAACCAAACTTTAGCAACCAACGTCATGGCCCCATCAACGCATATAGCAGGTTATCAGAGGAACACAGTTCCTTCCCACACTATATATGATGTGAATCAAGGACACTCTTCGGAGTCTATTCCAACACTGCTTCCCCGATACTCGACTACCGATACCTATAATTACAACCCCCGGCATGTAGGTGGCATTTATCTTACACAACAACTACACAAACCATGTCAAGTTGAGGCTAATATCATATTTGATACAACCAGTGGGTAACAACAATGTACGAAGAATGGATAGGAGACGACGGGCAATACCAGCGGAGAGTGTGGGCCGAGACGTATGGAAAACGTCGAATTAGGTTTGTCCTTTTCACAACCATTGTGGTGATGATTGTGGCGTTTGCATTGGCGGCGCTATATATTATTTATTGCCCTTGAGAGAGACGAGTCTTCTTGGTTTTGGCTTAGGGACCACGTCCCCGCTTGATCAGGCGGCATAACCCCCTCGAAACGCCCACTTGGGCTATGAGCGACCGAGCGGTGCCACCGAGATTGGAGTTCAAGGAAGCACAAAGGAAGCTATTGGTGTTGAGAGCAACGCCAGACCACGACTAATTAACACATATTTGAAGGGACGGCTTCAAAGAATAAATCTCAACCACTACCTAATTTCATGATGCTGGGCTCGCCCACTGATGGAAGGTTCATATTCTATTTTTTTTCTCAACTATTCCTTCTCCCGGGACGATTTTGCCCTTGCTTTCCCTTTTTTTTTCCCTTTGCAGGATAATACCGACTTGACGATGATCCGCTTCCCGAGTTCCCAACCGTGGGGGAGATGCCCTGAAACATTGATACTTTTTGTCTTATTGATGACTACCCTGTTTAGCGTGTCGGACGATGCCGTTAGGACTGTAGGAAGGGATCAAGGACGGAGTGTTCCGCCATCAAGTTGTCTCATTCCGTGCTGGGTAATGCATCACAGGGTCGTTGTGGTGGTTGGCGGTTGTGAACGGTGTTGTGAACATCTACGGCGATCATTTTGGTCAAGGTCTTCCTTTTCTTCCTCCAATCGCGAAAACACTGCCTAGATAGTATTTTCCCGGAAGGTGCATTCACAAATCTTCAACGGAAAAGCAGCACCGGTGAGAGAAAGCGTCCGCGGAGGGAAGGAACGACGTGTAGGATCCCGGCCGAGGCTCCGAGGAGGTTGACCTCGGCCCACTCATTTCCCCGCGCTGGCGACCCCTAACCCCGAGTAGGGGGGCTGACTGTATCCGGCCCCTTTGTTTTATGGAACAAAACCCGGGTGCCTATGAGGAACGACTGAGTTGTCACCTCTTGAACACCTTCAAATTTCTTTGCATTTTTGAATTGATTGATGAGAAGTTCGGAGTTTTCTGATTTCGAGGGTTTTTCACGCACATGAGGTAGTAAGGGACCGTAAAAAACTAAAGCAATGTCCGACTCAGCGACGCGCCGCGTCCAGGCCATTGGCAGCCAGATCGCCGGGAGCGGTTCGGTGCCGCCTCTCACCAAGGTCGCGCCGAGCGGGCCACGGGTTGCTGGGAAGGTGGTCATCATCACGGGTAAGTTGTGTCTTTTAATAATTGTTGTTCATTTCTTTTCATTTTATCCTTAAGCCCGAACTCTGTCGGCTTCTCACCTCAACACAAAGCTAACCAATATCCTACTAGGCGCCAACTCAATCCTCGGCATCGGCCGGGCCTCGGCGCACCAGTTCGCGGAGAACGGCGCCCGGGCCGTGTACATCTGCGACTACGATGACACTCACCTAGCGGCGCACCAGCGCGAGATCTCCAGCTTGTGGCCGGAGGTTGAGGTGCACACGCGCCAGTTGGATGCCGCTGACGAGAAAGCGGTGAAGGGCGTGATCGACGATGCCCTCGAGCGGTACGGCCGCCTCGACGTCTTCTTTGCCAATGCCGGCATCTCTGGCTCGCAAGTCCCGTTTGGCCAGATCGAGGCGGATGAGTTTATGGATGTGATGCGGGTGAATTCGCTGAGGTGTGTTTTATCTATTTCCCCTCCCTGTGTTACTCTTTTGGTCTTTCTGGTCTTAGTAACCCTGGAATGTTTCCCATGTCAGCGTCTTCCTCGCAGCGAAGTACGCCGCGCCAGCGATGCAAAAGACCTCCGCATCCAAACCCAACCCCTCCGGCAGCATCATCGCCACGGCCTCGGTCGCGGGCATCCGCTCCAACGCCGGCAGCACGCCCTACTCAGCCAGCAAAGCGACCGTCATCTCCATGGCACAGACGATATCCTACCAGCTCGGCGGCACCGGCGTGCGGATCAACGCGCTCTGCCCGGGCCTGATCGAGACGGGCATGACGGCGCCGTTGTTCGAGGTGGCGCGGCGGCGTAAGACGGAGAACCGTATCGGCCAACTGAACCCGCTGAAGCGCGCAGGCCACGCCGATGAGATTGCGCGGGTTGCGCTGTTCTTGGGGAGCGATGAGAGTAGTTATGTGAATGGTCAAGCGTGGGCGGTCGATGGCGGGTTGAGTTCCGGGCATCCGTTTATCCCGGGGAAGTTGGCCTAAGAAAAGAGTTAGAAGGGAGGGCAAAGCGGGAGAAAGGAGGTTGGGTGGCGACAAGGGATCTATGATCGGGCCATGTTGATCTTTGCGCGTGCACTGATATGCTGTGGAAATCTATGAGAGATTTTAGGAATTGTATCATGGAATAACTTCTCCTGGTCCAATAAGTCGCGAGCGAGTTATGAGACTGTTTTGTCCTCGGTGAGGACTCAGTTTCTTCAAACAGGGTTAGGGTTGTGTCAACCACCGACCTGCCGCTCACTCCCGCGATCCAAGATCCGATCACGGTCAGTGTCAACCTTCACGTCCGGCTCCTGCCGAAACAAGTCATCTTTTTCGGCACTAAAATCCACGAAAAACTCACCCCGTCATCCCGATCCTGCCCGAGAAAAAAACTCGCCCGATTCGGTCCCCATTTCGGGAAGCCTTTGGAGTTTTGTCGCGTGAGCAACGCGGGATGAGGCGAGTCCCCCATTCCAGACGGGCGTGGGATGGCTGACCACTCATTGTGGGGCCCGTCCGATGGCTTGGTCTGGGGTGCAGCAATATGCGACCAGGGCTGCGTCCCGCCCGCCTCGTTTTTTTCTTAGCGCTTTTTTGTATTGAATCAATGGATTTGGAGAAATGAGTTTCTGATTTGGGGCTTTGGAGAAGGTTGGGACGGCAACGAGGAGATTCATGGACACGGTTGGAGAGATGTCCCTGTCCAGAGTCAATGGGTCCCCTCGTGACACAAGTCTCGTTTGGGAAGGGTTTGGGGGGAGCTTTCTCATTATTCGGTGATTGCAAATCATAACGGCTGCCGGGGGACCATGACGTCGGTTGTTATTGGCGCCGATGGGAGCAAGTGCGAGCTGACTTTCAGCGAGTTCCCCGAGCATCCGGGACAATATGACGAGAGAAACGGGAGACGGACACCCGAAATAAAACTCGTAATTGCGCCCGCAACCTAGGAACTGCCAAAGGGCGTTGGCCCGCAACCCAATTACTAACTTCGGTGAGTGTTGTTTCTGCGCCTTGTCGAAGTGCAAGGTAACGGGGTGTTACATCGTCGGCCGCGGGCAGCTGGAAGCGGAACTTCAAACTTTGCTTTGCTACTGTGTCGGTGCTGTCGCCTCGCTTTCACTTGCCCTGTCCTCTCGGTCTCTCTGTGACTCGAGGTGCACTCTGACTCGACCCAAGATCTCTCTCGAGATCGGCGATTTCGAGGCACTTCGCCCCCCAGTCAATCCTTTGCATCGGCTTCACTGGGGCCGGCGTCCTGTCGTGGGAGCAAGCATTGCTAGCCACGTTGACCCTTCCATCACCAGTCGAACCCAAGTCGAAGCAGGGAGTTGTGGGGAAGCTGCGCGGCTTGCGTGAGCGAGCCGTTTTGGTTTTGTTTCTCCCTTTGCTCTTTTCTTATGGTCTTGGAGAATGTGCCAAGAGGGGTCTCACACGGCACAGGATGCGGGGGATCGAATGGGGAAAATGAGTGAGCCGTCCTTGCAGGAGCAATGTCAGATCCAACGGCTTGTCTGCTGCAACTTCAAACTCAGCCTCGAGCTGACGTTGTGGAAGTTGTGTTGCTCTTTAAGGAGGTGAAGGGGGTGTGGTTTTGGATACATCTCGGCGCATGAAAGCAACACCTGATTTTGTCGTCATTAATGTGAACTAAAACCTAACTAACGACCAACTTCGTTAAACGCAGGATTTCGGGAGAAGCTCGGAACTGGCCGCGGACAGTTGTCGGGATTGGGGCACACAAACACCTTGGCCATAACTCCGGGACCACACTCCCTAAATCCGGTTTAGTGTGAGCCGATCCTCGATGATTTCTGATCGAACCTGCAGCCAGCGACCTGCGCGCCCAGACTCGGTGGTGTGTGGTGGCTCGATTGACTTGTGCGACCGAAAGCCGCATCAGCGTTTCTTATGCTGCGCTGCCCGGGCAGTGGCAAAAACGCCTCTCGGCCAGTTTTGAAGGCCGCCTAGTCAAGCGTTGCCCGGCGTGTGTTTTCGTCTTGGAATCGAGGCTGAAGAGAGGATGGATTCCACGGGTCGATTAGGCGTGAGTCCAGTGTTCACAGTCCACGGAACCTAACGTATGGCTTCCATCATGGATGCCTGTGCTGCATTTTTCCTGCGCGTTCAATGCCCGTGTGTGGGACTTGTGACCTCCCTCTGACCGTTTCGCGTTGTCGGTTGCTCAAATAGGTGGAAGGCCCCCAAACCCTTGGCCCAGAACCCCAGAAACCCCCACTCTCAGAGCGCAATCCTTGTAAGCCACCGCGTGCCCTCTGCCAACAAAAAGCGGCTTCCGCTCTGCTCTTTCAAGATGTACCTCCACTACTCTTGCGCCCGCGACGGTCCACTTCCTTTTTAGCTTTTCGCTCTCTTGAGCCATTGCACTCAACCCACGTCTCTCACTTCTCTTTGCGTCCGAGACACAGTCGCTCTGTTTAGCCTCCTGGGCAGCGCAGCCAGAGAAACCTTACGGAAGCCGGAATCTGCCTTAGGTTCCCCTTCGTTCGACACAGAGCACCTGGACCCCCACTTTCTAGAACTTTACCTCCATTAAGCTGCATTCTTCCACGATGCACGGGTCGATATAGTTGCGTGCGGCCCTCCCATTGAGGTCCTTCGGAGCTCTCTATCGACCGAATAAATACTTCTCCCCCCCTCTCTTCTCCCTCACTCTTCTCCTCTTTGCTCCTTGGACCTCACGATTCCCGGCAGCTCTTCGTCGCAGACTTGCCCATCTTCAATAACCGATTCCATTTTGCCCGGCCCATCCGGACCTTGACGGCAACGGTCTACAAACTTCAGTCGACCGTACCGACAAGCCAACTTCCCAACTCACACCTACCGTTAGCGCCGCCCCCGGCCTACCCAGAACCGACCAAGATGTTTGGGCTCGACAACGTGGTGTTCCCACGGAGTACCAAGTACGACCACGAGGATATGGAGAGTCAGGTTGGCCTCTACCCGGCGATGCAGACAACTCGGAAAGGGGAGTTGGGATCAGACGGCGAAGGAAACACCACCTCGACATCCTCTTCGACTACGCACAGCAGCCAATCCAGCTTGGAGTCGTCGCCCATCATCCGCCCAGTCGACATTCAGCTCGAGCTCGACAATTTGGAACTGGGGGTCCCAATGAAGGACGCGTTTTACCCCCCTTGGTCTCACCCAACTCCGGTCCCCTCGATGCTCGAGCTTGCTAGCCGTCTCCCGGCAGGCAGTCGCCCAGGCAATTTTGGTATTGTCGCACCCGGCGTGTTTCGGAGTAGTTTTCCCCAGTCGGATGATTACTCGTTCATTGAAGGTCTCAAACTCAAGACCGTTGTGTAAGCGCTCCCTTCCCCCGCAATGTTTCGGCTACCGCACACTACAGTGACTGACTCAGTTCCCTAGCACCTTGGTTCAAAAGGAGTTCCCACAGGGCTATGTTGGGTTTCTTGACAAGAATGGCATCCAGCATAAAGTGTTTGATATGAAGGGGACGAAAAAGGAGGAGATTCTGGTGGAGACGATGAAGTCGATCCTCCGCGTGGTGTTGGACCGCCGCAATCACCCACTTCTCATTCACTGTAATCACGGCAGGGTATGTGCACCACACACCCACCATGCGCGCGAAAAAGGAACCCGTCGCTAACACCGTGTAGCACCGCACTGGTTGTGTCATTGGTGTCATCCGCAAAGTCTCGGGCTGGAGTCTCAACAATGTTCTTACCGAGTACAACGCGTACGCCGCGCCGAAGGCGCGCGAGTGTGACGTCAAATACCTGACCAACTTTGAGACTGCGAGCATGTCGACCATTTTTCGCGACCACGACAATCTCCCCTCCCGGGCATATGGTTTTTTTCGCGCCCTCCTCTTCACGGCTGTCGTGCTCATCGTCTGGCGCCTTGCCGGATTCCATCTCCCGACGGATGGAGTTGGCGTCGCTGACCGGCCGGAACGAGACGCTAAGAGCGACGAGTAGCTGGCTTCGGACGATGCTTGACTTCTGAGTGCACGGCAATGGTCGATTTGACATGGACTTAGTCCATCCTGCGCACACCCGACAGGCTGACCGAACCGAAATGGGCGAGCGACAACGAAACCCGAAATCTGTA